>NC_051179.1:81407440-81435065 GCF_013339695.2 Rhipicephalus sanguineus | reverse complement strand
TTTTACCGCAACACGTGTGTCAAACAGCCACTACAGCAGCAAGAAGCTGAAGGAACGTCATGTTACACGTATCTTGACTCATGCTCGTTCTGGAAGTCATGCGCCTAGCTATAGGCAAAACCCAGCATTTCTCACTCAAGAAGCAGAGCGCAGGCGTAACGCCAGCCAAGTCCGAGCAGTTGTCACCTAGAAGTTTTCACCCGGAGTTTCGTCAGGCCGCAGCAAGGCTGCTTTTACTTTGGTTGACTTCTGGGGCCATATGCAATAAATGGCTGAACTGAAACTGGTTTCATATTGTATGGAATTGCACAGCGCGGAATACAGGACGAAACACTTGAAGAAGCACAAACGGACAGCACTGTCCGTGTGCGCTTCTTCAAGTGTTTCGTCCTGTATTCCGCGCTGCGCAAGTCCATACATTATGAATCAAGACCAGCTAGCCCGACTTTCCGTTTTGTTGAAACTGGTATGCTTAATTTACTCTTCAATTGCGCATTTCATGTACATGTGCTAAGCACTGGCAAACGAATGAATAATTTTTGTGTTGCAACTACAGATCTTCAAAGGCGTAAGCTAATGTTACGCTACACTCCCGAAAATTTCGTAGCAAGAGCGTTCTTGCATTTACTTCACACATGCACAATGAATGCGTAAATGTGGATAAACAGTACATATTTTGGTAGTATACAGCTTCATAATTGTGTGAAACTCAATGTGTGGTAGCATGTGTAGACTTTTACTAGTCATATTGATAATGCATGCACATGAATAATTCACCCGATTCCAATATTGACAGGGCTTAAAATCGCTTGATATCATCTCGAAGCGAGAAAATGAGTGATTTTCTCATCACTTCTTTCACAGATATGCCACAACATGGTCTGCGTTGACCCCAAGTGAAATAGTGCGACATTGCTGAAAGAACAAACATACAATTGGTGCTCTGCCACGCAGATGGTCACTCACTGTTCAAAATAAAAGTGTTTTTTTAATTGGTGCCGTTCAATTGAACTGATTTCTTGTGCAGCGCGTATTTGTGAAGTATTTGCCCGTATCATGACTTTTTCTTGTGCTGTCACAGATGATTTCTTTGCCGCAATACAATGAGCGCAAAAAATAGGCAGTAGTTTTCAGAGCTGAACATGTCGTTTGGACAGAGTAACCAGAAAAGTAGGCCAAATAGCAGTCTTACAGCACAGCTGTTATACTCGAGGTTTGCCGTGTGTCGTGGATAAAAAATTATCCCCATCACAAACAGGCATGCTCTCCGCTCATCCTCTTCTTCATCTTCTTCCTCCTCTGTTTCGCTCCGGAAACGCGTGCGCCGATCTGTCCGGCGTGGGATGCAGTGACTCTGATGGGCGAGGGAACGGGTACAGAGAGAGAGAAAGGAAGAGATAGAAAGAGAGAAATTCTTGGCGAAAATATTCTTTTGCAAGGCGACATTCGAACACGCATTACCCACAATCCGAAGGCGAGCCTCGTAAGCACTCGGCTATCCAGGCACTTTTTTTCTGCTGTCGTGCTTATTACAGTGCGTATTTAAAATTATCACAAGCTTTATGACGTAGTGCTGCATTCACTTTGCGAATATAATTGCACGAACACTACTAAGCAAGCATTCAAAGGCTAACATCTATGCACCGCAGAAGCCCAGGAAAGCAGGAAAAGTTCTTCAAACTCTGTGACACAGGGAGGCTGGTAAGATCATCACCTCACCAAGATGGGGTGCAAGTCCGGTATGATGTTAAGTTTTCCGTAAATATCATTGAGATGAATAGTGATACGAACGAAAATCATATTTGAAGCGAAGGTTGGTTCTGCCTTAAAATCTTGCATATGTGTTTTCCACAAACTGTGCATTCTCATAACGAAAAACCTATCGAAGGGCACATCATGAAGAGACGTTGGGAGAAGGTAACGTGTAGTATGCAAATTAATGGTAAAATCTCTTTTTAGAGTTCGCTGAACGATATCTCAAAACAGAATGACATCCTTGCAGCTAATAAAATCGCGCTCTGTTTTCTGTGGTACATAGCAGAGAGGACAGGTAATTGAAGAAACCAAAATGCCTTTTTTTGTGACCATGATTTCACCGGCAGTGTATCAGTATAGAGTTTATAAAATAAGGTGTTTGTATTAGGAGAAATATACATTTTCCTAACTCGTTTTAGTAGATAATGTCCTGGAATGTGGGAATATAAGGAGCGGTAAAGCGGAGATGAAAAAATTATGTGTAACAAATCCTGATATAGCGTCCTGCATGATACTGTGTATAGTGTATGAGTATTCGATGGAAAACCGGGCTTTGAGGAACGTGACAACGATGAAAACGTCCTGCATATATCCCCAGAAACACGGGCGTACAGAGAAATTTGAAGCAACAATAAAGTCACGAAAGCCATTAAAAAACGTAATTTGCAAGAATGATCAAGTTACAGAATGCGAAATCTCACGAAAAAAGAAGCCGTGAAGCTCTTTGCCATAGGTATAAATGAACTAATCCGAGCCATCGCTCCCTCACTGGTCTGAATAGGTTGCCGCGTCTGATCGGTTCAAAAGTCGAAGACCGTACGAAAGTTGCGAAAATCCGATGAAAGCTTAGTATGTGAAACCAGGCACAACGACTAAGTTGAAAATTTCCTTCACAAAAAATCTTATCGAGAAATTATTAAAAAACCTTTGGTCAATGTTGACATATTGCATTGAAGAGTAATTATCTGGCCATTGAAAAATCATTGATTTCAATGTTGACACCTATGAAAAATTGGCCACTGAAATTTTAAAGAAATTTTATTTACAGAAAAATAGTTGAATAGTACTGGACCTATTATTTATAGTACAATGTGAATTGAGAATTCTTTAAAACTATTCTGTTGAATACTTATTGAGCTACAATTGAAGCAGCATTGAAATTTGTTGATGTAGTGAAAGTAGACATAGAGTATGTTTTAATAGTTGCATTTTTGTAGAAGTACAAGGAAAAGACGCTACATCAATACGGAACTATGCCTACTGAGGCACGTGCCTGAGTAGGCATTGTTCAAAAAGTCTCACATAGAACCTCTTAAAGAATGCCTACTAAGACAGGTGGTTAATACATATATTTCCATTCCCGATTCTACGCTTTGGGTTCATATACACTTTTCATAACGTGAATAAAAGCTGCTGGGTGCACTTTCGTGGGTTTATATGAGCACACAGCTGTCTGTACATGTGCACTGCTGATGTATGCTTGCATAAAGGACTACCGGAGGCCTGCACAGTGGGAGTGTTATTGTGGCAGACTGTGCCAGCTCACTCTGGACGGGAAACAGCAAGCTACATGTGCACAAAAGCAAAGAATAACTTCAATCAGGTCAGTTTACTTTCACTGCAGCTGAATTACAGCAGGTAAGGCACAACTGCACGGAAGCAGATCGCGCTTTCAATAACTGCAATACCAAAAACTTGTATTCTTCAATTCTTCAAACTGCGCGTAAACCAGAAAACAAGGTAATCTGGGCGAGAAATAAAATACCAGGACACGGGCACATAAGTCAACGGAATGGGACATACACAGACACTGGGATAAGTCAACGCTTTTGTAAGTTCTGTGGCCTTTCGTTTTCTTTCAAGAGCCCAAGGAAAAGAAAAAAACGCAAATGCGCGGACATCTATCTTTATTTATGCGAGAAACTACAAATAACCCTACCATCAGTAATGAAAGCCGTAATTAAATTGGTGTAGCACTTGTTTCAAAATATAAAGGGTGAGTCCCACGTGCAAAAAAAATATGAGAAAAGGAAATTGTTGCATACGTCCGTACCTAGAAGAGGGCGGTGTGAACAGGCAAAAACTCCATAACATCGCATGGCTATAAAGAGGAGAACATGCTACAATTAACCAGGCTGAAGCGATACGCAGGAGGACGACAACTTTGAACGCACGTGTCGAAACAGTCAAGGTAAAGTAACATCATAACACTAGAATGACGCCCAACTTCTTTCCCTAAAACACGACTTTAAACACTCACACCCCCACACGAAATTATTCTGATATAGCGCAAATAGCGCATAGTAGGTTTGCAGAGTCAGAAGAGTAGTACAGGCGCTCGAACGTCAACGATAATGTATACCTTGAAACGTGCTCTAAGAAGCGTGGCCAATAAAAGTTAGCACGTTCGAAAGTGAACGGAAATCGTAACGTACATTTATATAAGGACAGTGTAATCATACATGTCGTAAAAATTACACAGTCCCGTACTTTTGAAACATGTCGCACATGTAGCCCGTGATGCAACAAACACGCATTTTCATTTTACATGGTTTTCGAATAAAAGTGTGCACAGGTAAAAAAATGAACTTACCTTCAACAAGGACAGAGTCCTCTAGTTTAAACAATCCGCAAATCCAAGGAATGGTAAACGCACATCAAGGTGATCGCGTCCGTCCCCTATCTAAGCAGAAATGAAGCTGCTAGAGTCTCGCACCCAAGCTGAGACGTCCATTTCTCCGCAGGAAATGTTCCGGGACTAGGCTTAACTCCAGTAAGCGTATAACAGCCACTAACAGTCAATCCAGAGGAACGTAGTACTTTCATGCAGGTACACGAGTGCTGAATATGCCGCGAAGTAGCTTCTACACAGCTGCGTTCATAATATCCGTGAATTACGGCAATCACAGGGCACGAAACAAAGCGAGAGGAGACGAGCATGGCGAGCGCGACCGGCACATCAGAATTTCGCATGCTCAACTGACGTCACACAACGGCCACGCGGATGGATACACCGGATACAGCACCAGCGCTACGGAGCCCGTCCCGAAGCTGGGCGGTAATCGCTGTTATTAAGTTATGTAAAGCTTGCTCGTTAACGACCTTCGCACTGTGCATGCTTGCTGACGCAATACAACAGAACAAATCTATCCTTTTTTCGCGTTATTTCCTTTGTCGCAATAAGACATGGCGCGCAAGCTCGAGTTCGAGAGTTCAAGTTGCAACGGTTTTTACATGGAGCAAACGGCGCGGTGGCGAACATTTGCCAACAGCAGTGCTAATAAAATAAAATGAAAAGGAAAGATAATCGCCGGTACAACACGTTATTCTGATAGCTCGTTGCGGTGAGGTTTGAGATCCACGGTGTAGTCGACACCGTTTGCCGGCCGGCGTTGTATAACGTGCCGATGCACCGAGGCCCCCACTATCCATGGGTATATATTTTTACGTCATGCCCGTAATAGCGTTGAAGAGCTCGTTTCGCAGGAATTCCGGTGTCGGCGTCGGCTGCTTTGGCTGCGAGCAAAAAGCAGCGTTGGCTGTGAGCGAAAATTCGAGGCAGATGCGAATAAAGATATGAGGCAGAGGGCACGCGCAATTTGGCTTTCTTTGCAGCACGGTTTGGGTCTACCGAGAAGCGAAGGCAGGCCAGCGATCCGGGAGGCGATACTCACTCGTATACATTGGACACACAAAACTTTATAAAAGTGCTGTTGAAGAGGGCGCAAGCCTTTACCTTTACTCTACAGCCGCGTCCACGCCTGTGTATAGCGCGCCACCAGCCGGCCTTGCCCTGCGGGGCGACACCTTGCGGCAGTTGCGGGCCCTGACGTGGTGTGCCTAGGAGCATGCAGACCTGCTTTGCGCGAGTGACAACGTTGAAAAGTGCGCTTGTTTAACCGAAGATGCACACTCCCTCAGGGCGCTTTCGGCACCTCGATTCCAAAAGATGGCGCGTTGCATAAAACGCGCCTCGATAGCACGCTGTAACTGAGTCAGGAGCGTGTTATCAGTCGCAACACGTCATCCTTTGGAACTGAGACCTTACAGGTTACAGCTAATTAGAACGAAGGGGCTTGAGAAATCACGTTTCCGAAGATAGCTAGTACGCATGCGATAGACGACCGCTGATACACTGGACGTCTGTATATGCGTTCATTGGGGTTATGGGCGCTTACTTTGAGTGATTTCATCCATAAAAAGTAAAGCTCCTACGGGGGCTAGTTGGTGCGAATACATGGCGCGAATACTCTATTCACCCTGTGTGTGCCTTTCTCTGTGTCAATTCGTCCAGTTCTCTGGAAGCGCGAACAAGCCATGTAAGTTTCGATACTTTACACGCTTGGTAATACTCGCTCATACATACACTGGTGCGCAGTAACTGCACAACAGTAGGCCAACATTTTTTTCTAAACAGAGAAATCATTAAGTATATCTTGAGCAAACGCCAGTGTTTCTGCCAAGTCATTAAAAATCGGTTGTTTTAATAAATTCTCAACGAATTTTCAATCACAACTCAATAGTGGTTTTTATAAGGGATAATTCCCAAATGCTGTAATATTGTGACGCCTGCCCATAAAGAAAGAAGTCATCCATGCTCGCGTGCAATAAAGTAAATGAAACCAGCAGCTGCCGAGCAGAACATTCTATATACGTTCTGCAGCATCCATGATACAGTCAAGTACAGTTAGGTGTCCCGATGAGCTACGTGCCTACGAGGAAAGACCAAGGGAACAGTAACGGGAATATCAACAGCGCCGGCGGGCGGCAAACTATAATGGACATCGTGCACGAAAGGCCAAACGCATGCGGCATATCACACAAGACGACGCATGTCGCGAAGCCGAGAATGTAGTCTCGTAGGCGGGCTTGGCGAGCAAACGTCGCCTAATGTGCACCTCGATGGCGGTGTAGTTGTCGATGTGTCACGGCAGACTCTGCACGGGGGTTTGAACTTTGATAGACACGTTCACAAGCTGGCATTCGATATCAAATTCGCCTCCGCCATGTCACCTCTGGGTCGTGTGCTGCACTTCTTCGCTGGTCATCCATTTTCACAGAGTGGAATGAGTCACAAATTTTTAAACTACTGTTTCAAATACTACAAAAATAAGGCTTTCTAGATGTAGCACCCTACTTTGTTCAGTCCTTTGTCCATAGACGCTGCAGTTTGTGGAGATCGTTCAGCACGAATACTCCATATAAAATATTAAGAACTCGTGTACCGCAATGCAGCGTTCTTGGGTACGCATTTTTTCTTACAATATATAAATAGCACTTCACAAATTGGTTTGTTTTAGCTTCCTATGCATGCAGCCAATGGAACCAATGTAACGATTTTGCTATCTTTAGCAATTGCTTTGAAGCACAGGCCCAGTATTGTCGGAGACTAACAGCGCACATACAGGGTGCCCTAGACCTAACTTTACCCTGAGTTTAAAATATTCCGACGCACTCTATGACGACGCGACCAAACGCGTATTTCTGACTATTGCATGGAAAGTCGCACAATCTGTGTTCTGATTAATTGCCTAATTAGGCAAGGTTAATTTACCATCTTCCAAAGCAGCAAAACTGGGCAGAAAATACCAATTAGAAAGTTTCATATCGGCTTGCAAAACGCCCGATTAGACAGTTTTTAACTTTATATCGATTGAGTATGGGTGTTTTTCTGCTTACTGCAGATGCCCGCGAAATACAAGCAAAATGCCACGTGACATGCTCGCTTGCGCGCCGTGATCACAGTGCTTTCTACGTTCCTCTTGCAGACGGCAATAGCATTCGGCCACGTGTATTGCGGCTTAAAAGGCGACACGACAGCGACTATGGTGGTGGCTGTGGGATGACGCACCTGTTGCTTGCGGCAGCACAAGCAATAACCGCACCGTTTGCTTATAGCTATCATGAACCACCGCGAGGGAGGCGTATCGTTTGTGCGCAGAACATTAGGAAGCACTGCAATCACGGCGCGCAAGCAGGCATGTTACGTGGTATTTATTTTTTGTATTCCGAAGCACATTAATTAAGCAAAAATAAATAAATAAATAAATAAATGAATAAATAAATAAATAAACACCAATATTTAATAGATAGAAAGATGGCAACAGTCTATTTAGACGTTTTGAAAACCGTTCTGAAACAGTAATTGGAATCGTTTGCCTGGGTTCGTTCCACAAAGTCGGTTAATTATCTTCCCTGATTAACCAATTATGCAGTACACACACAAAAAAAGTGTGATTTCCTCCATGCAATAGTCAGCAACATGCTTTTGCTCGCGTCGTCATAGAGTCCGTCGGCATATTTTGAATCGCGGGCAAAAATTAGCTTGGCCACCTTGTAAGTATAACTCGAAGAACATACCTGTTGTAGACACGCATGCTTGTTTTTCTTTACTTAAAAATATTACAGGTGTTAACCATAGGAGGAAGCCATGTACTGACATGCGTGAAAGTTTTGTTCGGTGAAAGCCGATCACATTGATAAAAGATAACCCTTTCAGTCACGAATTATGATGCACTGTCTGCAAATGCATCAAATTTCCATGGCATGATTTCAAGGCACTCAGTATTACATTCCAAGAAATAAAATGAAGGAATCTGTTGTTTTATGTGAGTTACAGTAATTAATGCTAATTAGCGTGTAATTAAATATCTAATTATTCTGCAATCAGAATAATTATTATGCAATCTTTGCATAAAAGGAATCAACTATTAGGCCCAAAATGCATGCACAGTTTGGTTTTTGGTTGTATGCTTTTCGAGCGAAGAAAAAAAATACTCTTGACGTTGGTCCTAGAACGTCGCATGTCGAACGATCGTCGAACATGGTAGTGTCTCTAGCAAAGTGATCATCTGGAGCAATATACAGCATAATAAAGTTAAATAAGCGCAAGTTGTCCACTCAGGAAGCCTGCACGAATGTGCACACTAAGTTTCAGGTCATTGGAAGAAACACGCGGCGCGTGATGCGACTTTGAATTTGATGTGTACAATTGTACACACCGTGACTGAAAGGGATAAGCAAATACGCGTTCCATTACTTTCAGTGATACAGGAAATTCAGATGTAGTGACAGACGAAACAAAAGCATGAAGAACCGTTGAGGGAGAAGATAGGCACATGATCAATGAGCCCTGTTATTTCACCACCATATCTGCAAAATATTTTAGAAAGTAGTTTGTTCGTTAAACAGAGTTGGTATTTACATGCCAGTAAATATGAGAAACTTTTCTCTGATTCATTGCTTTTTTCATCAATGGCGTAGCTTTTCGTTAATACGAGATATAGGCTACGGCGTATAATCTGCAAAGCGTAACGTTCATTAAAAAAAAAGTTGTTCGGGCTATCCCAACGAAAAAGACAAGACTTGTCGTTTTGACACGATATATTGATGATATGATTTCATATAGAGAAAAAAACCTTCCGTACATATCAGTGTAATACGAAGAGTTAACTGGACGGATTTCTGTATGATCAGAATTTACGGGAATGAAAAAGTGGGCATGATTTGTTTGCTATCAAATGCCTCGGAAAATCACCTTAGCGAGCCACGAGAACAGCCGACAGCGTATTATTAATCCTGCGCTAACGTATAAGCAACGCGGTGCCCTTTAAGCACTTAAAAGTAATGCCCGCTTCCAAATGCGCTTGTTTTCTGCGCAACCAGCCTTTTTTTCTTTTGATGTAAGCCAACACATCTCTTAATAATATGGGAATTATGGCGTACTCTATGGAATTTGGAATATACATGTGACGCCTTTTAAAATTGTTCTGTGCATTATTATATATGGCTGCATATGCGCTGGTTTGTTCGTAGCCGTTTCGTAGCCGTTTGATACCGGCCGTTTGATACCGGGCACCTTGAGTTTATCAGGACGTCGCAAAGCGGCTCTTTTTCAGACTGCCTTTCTGTGCCATTTATTGCGAATAATGGCAAGAAAACTGACTGATGTGATTTATTCTTTAATATGCCTAGTTGTTGTGCGTGTCCTTCATACTCAAGTGCAACTAACCCGAGTCTGCAAATATATGCTAAATCTACAGATCTCCAGTAGCATACGCTAACACTGCGTTAAACTCACGAAGACACAATACCAATGCTCCTGCAATGACTTCACAGATGCGCAATGAATGCGTAAATAGTCAATGTATATATTTGCTTGCGTGTAAAGAGCAGAACAGGAAGGAGTCATATTGATCGTTCATGCGCAAGCTTCAGTCTATTCGAACATTGACAATGCTCCGCGCCACATGAAAGTGGCTCTAAGCTAAAACATCGCTGTTTTAGATGCGAAGTATCTTAAGGCGGAGCTCAATCCGGTGGTGGTGGTGGTGGTGGTGGTGGTGGTGTGCGGCGTGACCACCCTTACTGCGCATGCGCATACCCTCTCCACACACCTCCTCCCCACTCACCCTCTCCCATTCCCCTCTCCCATTTCCCTCTCCCCTTCCCATTTCCCCTTTCCCTCTCCACTTTCCCTCTCCCCTCCCCTCTCCACTTTCCCTCTCCACTTTCCCTCTCGCATACCCCTCTCCCCTCCCCCTTTCCACTCTTCCACTGAAACGCGGGCTAGACATGCCGAAATTCTCTCCTGCGCAACGCCGCGATGAGCTCGAGCGCATGCGCGTCCCCTCCCCTTCTCCCTCCTCTCCTACGCTGCCCCCCTCTCGCCCGCCTGTCGACCGCGTTCCCCGCTCGCCCTGTGAGAATTAACGGCCGGACTAGATGGAAGATACGACGCGCGCAGCGTCCCTCTTCGCGTTCCACGACGCGAGGTCGGTAGCATGCCCAACGAACGCCAACGAAACGCGATCGTGCAAGAGCTCCGGCTTCGCATCGCCTCATGGTCCCCTTTAGCGGGAGATGGTGTAAATTTTTTCTTACCGACCTTTTCTTTCACAGGTATGCCGCAACAAGGTATGCGTAGTCCATAGCGACGCCGTGTGATATTGCTGATGTAACAAACTTGATACAGTTGTCACTTTATAGCACGCAGGTGGCCAGTCACTGCAGAATAAAGGTGCTTTTTTACGAATGGATGCGTTTAAATTACGTTATTTTAGAGCGAAAGCTCTTGTAGGATCGAAACAGCAGTCGATTTTTGTGGCGTAGTTGTCCGCCGACGCCGCCGCGGCTGCAGGTGTCCGTAACCGCTATCACGCACGGTGACGAAGGAAATGCATGATTGAGCGGGATTTTAACCTTCACCTGCTGCGTGGCAGTCGAGTATTCTACCACAGAGCCACGCCGGTGCTTCAAACTTCTTCGCAAAGAGACACTATACGTGTCATGACGCTAAAAAATAGGGTTAACAGATGTACAGTAGCGTGATAGATGAGTAAAATAACACCATGCGTCAGACAATGCGAATTTCGCAACTAGTAGGTGGTTTAAAACTTACCACCCATTACAAGGGCTAAGCCATAATTATTCGTCGTCATCAGCCACAGCCTCACCAAAGTGCAGATAATGCCTTAGAGACGACTAGTGAGTACCTCGCTTCTCCACAGAATGATGAATAATGGCATAGTGGGTGCTTCCCTACTTCGCAAAACAGTGATGCTTTATGGCGCAATGGGTGCCTTGCAACTGCAGTCACCATAGTCTCCCCGAGAGTAGGGCACTCTACCAAGAGAGCTTACAAGGGCCTCTGAAATGTCGCACCTCCAGCGTTCGCTGTGACTGTGCTGCGTGCTCCGAGCAGAGATCAAACGAGCCGGCCCATTTCCGTCGCTCGGAGGGTGCATGCGATAACGTCGCCCCGCTCGGAAGACCTGCCGTCGAAGCAGACAGGAAAAGCCCGGCCCGTCTTTAACAAGCATGAAAAGGCGCGATGTGTGGCGCGGAGGGGGGTGGTGTCGCGCGAGCAGCCACTTTGAACTTTGAATCTACGGGCGCGGTCGCGATCGCTGGCGCGCGGGCGCTATCTCGACAGCAATCACAGCGGGCGGCTCGTATACACTTCTACGTGCTGCGCTCTCAACGCGAAGTGACTATCGGAGAGCATCTCTCCCTTGAGGGGCCGTATTCCTTACACCAGGGTTTTGTAGTTACGCGAGATCGGATACAAAATATTTAGCTGCCAGCCCCACTTCGTATAACACTACAATTTGTTGCTAGCGCATTCACTGCTTCGCCCTTGCGGGCAAACTGTGACTTTTATTTTTAGTCCAGCACAGTCTGTTAATCATTTCCCGCTATCCTGACTTTCTTTTATGCTGTTGGAAGGGATGATTAAATCCTTCCTGCCGGAATGCAACGAACGCTAAAAGTACGAGGAGGATGAAGAAACAACTTTAGTAAAACAGTTACGACACCGTGAGTTTTAACCTCGTTTTTTGCCGGTCCGAAGAGTAGTGGCCAATAGCTGGACACGACCCCTTTGGCCCAGTTATTTACGTGCATTTGAATCTTGTGGCCAGTGGTCTACAGGAGTGAGTGCCATGCATTTTGAGAGGGAGTAGGCAAGAGTTTTCGGATCTCGATAAGTTCTTTAGACTTCTATATGAGGAGGGTAGGGTATGCGGGGCTTTTATTTAGACAATGTAGGTCTTTTATGAAGATTTCATGACAGTCAGGCACCTGTAATCTTCGTAAGCGAACCCTACACCGAGGTGGAAAAACTTTGCCACACGTAACATTACGTTGAAAAGAGTAATTAATAAAAATTCTTAAAGGGATGCTGCAGTGGTTTTACAATTTGGTGAAACTTTGTTGCTAAAAAAGACCAACATTATTGTCGACGATGGCGTAATTTTTTTTGCTGCTGTGGCAGCAGGAGCTTTAGAATACGCGAAAGAAAAGTTCGTCTTGCTCCCCCCAAGCAAGCGCGCCAAAAGTGTGGGCGTGGAAATGGACTAACTGGAACTACATCATAGTAAAGTCCCTGAAAAATAACTAAAGTAGCGCCATTCGTGTCAGTGTGCAGGCACCTCCTCACTCATGCGCTTTGTAGATTACAGTAGAAGTTAGTTGAGCTGCGAAGCTCGCAGAGCATGGCTCTTGGCCGGAAAGAGAGGCTTGTGCAATTCTTCCGCTAGAGCGCCCGAGGGCGCTGCAGTTCTAAGTGACGCAGTTGGAACCGTCCGTGAAATAAAAGGTATGAAAAGATATCACGTCATATCCACGAAGTGAATGATGACTGAGGAGCTGATGACTGAGGAGCTGGCTCGGAGAAAGCCGGGAAAACCCGTGAATCTTCCGTACAAGTCCTCTACCATCATATGAAGACGTGACACTCGTTGTTATATATACATATATACACAAGGTTTGATTAATATACAATTTTGATGAACTATATACACAATTTACAATTATATACGTATTGTTGAAGTATATATAAAGGAAATATCTAACAGCGTCTGATTATCCATTGTCAATACTTGCAGACGCAACGCTCCTAATGTTCTTTCAATTCGAAAACTGCCCTCGAGACGCCCACGACAAAGTGGCCCTAAAAACAGCTATCCGACGCTCGCCTGGCTGTCGACCGCGTTCCCCGCTCGTCCCGCGAGAATTAACGGCCAGGCTGGAGGGAAGACACGACGCGCGCAGCGTTCCTCTTCGCGTTCCACGACGCTTTGAATGGATGGATGCATATTACGGCGCGGAACTTCGCCCCAGCTTAAGAACCTGGCGAGCCAGCTCCTAATAGCGATAAATACGGCAATGTAATATACACCGAAGCAAGTGGCGTCTTTTCATGGTGTCCGACAGCATAAAATTGTACGGTACATAATGTTTTAGTACGCAAAAGTGCTCGCTCGTGATGGCAGCGCCACTGCAAACTGGGCGGCGCTAAGAAATCGCTAGAGTGGCGCACTAACTTTTTAGAAGGCTGTCCGAGCGCCATCTTGTTTGTCCTCGTCTGGGTTGTTTACTTGATCGGTGCACGGTGCGTGGTCGACCGCGCTTGAGTCAGTTCGTACGGTGGTTCTGGATGCTTCAGGATGCCGACCTGCTGTGCCAGTGGCACCAACCACTGGTACAAGAGCAGAAACAAGAGGTTTTGGCTACAGCAGGTAAAATCTGGAGCTTCCCGGAGGACACCCTAGAGGCGTTGCTGCAGCTGCTAGGAGAGGAGGCAGAGGCGAAGGGACGCAGTTGGCGCTACTTTATATTTTTCAGGGACTTTACATCATAGTCGGTAGTTTTGCCCACGGTGGTAGAATAACAAGTGGCCCGACGCGCCGCTCCGCCAGTGCGCCGGGCGTGTCACGGAGGTGCTCGAGTTGCCGCCACTTTTCCGCAATGTAGCAGCAGGTATACTCTGGGCCATAGAGTTTCATACAATACCATAGAGAGGAAACTGGCGCTGCGATCGTTCAACCACCATGGGAATGATGGGAAGTACAGGCTTCGGATTGGATTCCGTTAGCTAGCGAACTGTCTACGGATCTTTTTCTACAGTTTCAGTTTCGTTCCTTGCGAAACGTGGGCAGTAGGGTGCGTTGCAAAGCGCTCAAGCAATGCCTTTGTTGTTCAAAGAGGCTAAAGACCGCTAGGTTTCTTGGTTTGCTGCCACGTTGCATCTTTACAGGTTGTACTTGACAGTTTTAGCAAAGCGTCGTGCACTCACCGCTGCACATAGATGTAGCGTCCCATGCCAGTGCAGGAAATTACATAGATTTCACGTTTTGTGATAAGCGCTACTTGTCAAAACTCTTTCAAATCGACTGCAAAACGACGGCGAAGCTAAGTAGACGCCCCGTCACGCTGCTCTGACTCGACCTCACAACAAAACGAGAGAAGCGTTGGGGGCAGACCACTTGGACAGACGCATCTGGTATCGCAGCAGATGACACGTTAAGTGTTTCTCATTCAGTACGGTACTGCTATTTCCATAAATAGATAATGCGTACTTTGGAGGGAAAGACAAGCGTGTTTGTTTTAAGTGTTGTAAAGAAAATAATTCATTATATTGTGATGCCAAATCAGGAACACAATTGCAGAGCAATGCATACCCTGGTGGTTGAATTTGTTCAGGTTTCAGTTCCATGTCACGTTCACACAAACTTTTTGCAATAAGTTTTACGTACAAAAGAATGAAGCAAGTTTTAACGGGAAATAACTTTCTATCGCTCTGTTTTACACTCGGCAAACAAGGGTCACGAATCTCAAAAACCTAATCCATCCGAAGCAAATTCGAAGCCTGTACTTCCCATCGTTTCCATGGTGGTTGAAGCGCCGCTCAAGGAGCCCGCGTAGACACTAGCGCCAGATTCCCCTCTAGGTATTATTGTAAGAAACTCTATGCTATGGGCCGATATCTCCGCTCCGGCGCAATTGAAAGCATGTGGCCAGCGTGCGTCACGAGCATTTAAACTGCAATTGACATCTTTAACTGTTGAGAAAGAGATCCGCGGTGTATTTATTACACCAGAGAGGCCTTGTGCAACACTGATGAGTTGCCGTCGCTTAGAACGGACGCGCCACTAAGGAAAGCATGCAACGCAACCAGTGTTGCAGCGGCGTTTCTTCCTTTCTGCTTGGTCATCTTCGATAAATGCGGAGGCGTCCGTGGGTGCAAGCGTCCGAAGAGCAAGAGCGTCCCTATGCCACGCAACCAGCGTCGCAAAGTCGCAATCGGCCTTCGAGTCATGATCACGGCCAGATCACGGTGGTCGTGAATAGGTGATCCCACGGCTTGAGATCCGCTCTGATGTGTAGCGTTTGTTGCGCTCTGTCAAACCAACGCGCGCGACCGCATCGGTGTTTCCGCTCACTTAAATTTGTAAGCTGGAACCACGGCTGAAACCACGGTGGCTCGATCTGTGCCGCTCATGCGGCGGCCACCGCGGGACGAAAATGCTTCGCTCCAAATTGCAAATCTGGCTACAAAACATGCAAAGAAAAGCTGTGTCTTTTCTCCGCGCCGAAAGACGAAAAGCGACTGCAGTTGTGGAGAAATGCAATTCCGCGGAAAGACCGCCGGCTGCAGTCCTCCGACATACATACAATAACGTGAAAACCAAATGCTTTTTTTTCACTCTGTACACTCGCCGGTAGGAATTTTCACGATTTCGAAAAAAAAAAAATACGCGCGCGTCTCTTGCAATCGGCACCCTGTGACAGTCATATCGGGGCTACCCGCGCCGATTAAAAAATTTTAAGCTTCATAAAGCCTGGCGCTTTTACGTTTGCGGTCAAAGCTGACAGACAGCCACTACAAGCTAGTAAAAGCACAAACAACCGTTTAAAGCCACAAAATTAGCTAGAGAAACCGTACAGCACAGCGAGAGCTTGCAATGCGAGTCTTTCGGCCCAAAAACTCGTCGCGAACCTAGCGACGGCCGCGAGCAACTCGAGCAGTACGGCGACGTACTCGCGGCGCTCGATGGGCCACCTGTTTTATTCTACCACCGTGGTTTTGGCGGAGCCGTGGCCTCCGTGACTACTTCTGGCTGCGCGCGTTGGTGGAACTGATCTCAAAGGCCATGCTTTTACAGAGATGATGGCGCCGATGACGCGGAACAACGACGTTGACGTCACCGTCTTCGCTCAGCAGTTCAAGAAGCCCTGCGGCTGCAGCCGCTGTTTTTTTGCCAAAAAAATGCCATTTGCGTTCACTTCTCTGAACTCTTACATTGGTTTTCGAATTCAGCAAGGATCAAACTATGATTACACATTCCAAAGTCATTTTTTTAAAGTGCTTCAGCTTCCCTTTAAATTAGTTGTTGATTATTAACTTGAGGGCAGTTGCTTATACGGAGAAGTTGTAGGGCGTAGGAATTTATGGTATACTGGTTTTATAAAAATCTCCCGGAACCCAGGTAATTTAGATATCAGTCGAAATTCAAGGCCCCGATCGCGGCGACATCAAAACTGAGCTCGCCGAGCGCGCAGGAAATGCGGCAGCCGTGTCACGATGGACCGGAAGTTCACGTGACGAACTTTGAAAAAGGCTCGTCGAAGCAGAGTGTGGTCAGGAAAAACAGCAAGTCGTCTGAAATACAGCTTATTCTTTTCGTTTGGTGTGTAGTGCTTCTGCGTTCCTTTGTTAAGCTCTGAAGAAGTGCAAAGAACTCTATCGATTGTCTGCAAGATGTAGCGTTACAATGGCTGTCGGCTTGTTTTAAGCTGTACAATGAAAGGAAAGGTGGAAATCGCGGTTTTCTTTAGTACAGCGCGAAAGAAAGAGCCAATTTCTGTTGAACGTTTCTATGAGTGGCTTTTGGGAACATGCTAGCATAGTACATTCCCGTATTTTCGAGTATGCAGGCTACTTGCCGTTGACAGTAATTCGTATAAAATGCTCGTGCCTAATATCTAGCCTACAACGGGATGCGCCAGCTGTAATGTACTCGCGATAGTAGCTGAGCAGGTAAAGTGTAGTGCTGCTAAACTCAAGGACTCGCATTCGACACCTGGCCACGGCAGCCGCATTCGGATGGGTGCGACATGCAGAAACACCCATGTACTTTGCAAATGAATGTTATCGGCTTTATTATAGCACATTTCGCAAATATGAGGTAACGTGGCAAAAGAAACAAGCGTGATTTTTTATATGTCCCTATTTTCAGAAGCAATGGACCTTATCCTTCAGTTTCATTTAAGTTAGACGCGCGGTGGCTGTTGTTCTTTCGGGAAGTGCGGGGGCACCAATATTGAAGTGAAGTTTGATTCAGATCATTCATTATAAGGGCAGTCACTTGCCTATATATCAAAATTCGTCCTCAGGGGGTATTTGAGATTATTTTCGAGATACCTATTCTAATTGTACGCGTGCGCAGAATTAAGCTACCTTTACCATCCCAAGGTTGTGGCGTAGACAACATTTCTATTCGCCCTAGCAGATTTTGCTCCTCCAAATGGCAAGTCATTCGAACGGAACGTTTACCTTGGTGCACTACTCTAACAGCTAAATGCCTACAGTTGACGCGAAAACGGAAAGCCAGGGCAAGTACGCCGACGCGAGGCCTTGTCATTACACTCAAGGGCTTTAAACAATACGGGCATAGTTTTACACTCGCGGAACCGGCAACGATGACTTTATATTAATAAATCGATGACGGTGAAAAAATTGCTTATATTTAGATCCCCGAGCGAGTCGTCAAGTAGTCTCAGGACGCATAGAAATGGCCGTCTTAATGTTTCGCGCATACGTCTCCATTGTGGTCCTCGGTAAGTACTTACACAAATGGTAACTTTTCATCACCGCTTTTGGTACTCTCCCATGTTGGCGCTAGTTGATAAATTTTCGCGTGGAATTGTCCGAGTGAGCGATACCATGAAAATATTTCTTTTAACTTGGTTCTTTACCTCAATTTTAGTTCCCTTAACTATAGCAAAAATCTCGCATATTTTTGCTGTGTATTCTCTCTTCAAAATAACATTCTGAAATTCTGCTCTAGAATAGCAACATGCAGTTTAGTGATTGTGCCCAATGGAAATTTCCATTTACAGCACGTGGATGAGAATATTGTTTCGAGTTGGCACACTCAACCAGTTTGTTATATGTGATTATTGAGAAAATGTTATGCCCTTTTTCATCATACGAAATGCTCTTTGTACAAGCGTACACCCAGCTACTGTGGTGTCGAAATGAGATTGTTCTTTTCATCCTGCCTGATCGCAAATGATTAACTAGCATTGATCATTGACTGATCGAAATACTTCGTGTCAGGAATTTCAAGGATGTCCTTCTTCGTGGAGCTTTCCCTGGCCTACCCATTCACAAGGAAGCCAGGTGATTCTAATGGACAGGGTTTCACAGTTTACCCTGAAGTGTACGAAAGCCGGCAGGAGAACTCGGAAAAGATATTGGTCATTGACGGATACTCTCTTAACCTAAAAAAAGCTTCAGTTCTTGCCGACACAGTCCTGCTACTGGAGGTAACAGAAAACGGTACCGCCGAGCAATACGTGAGTATAAACTACATCTTGAAGTCTTTTATTATCAGTTTCATGAAGTATTAAGACGACAGTCGTGTGGCCAGGATGACAGCCTCCGTAAAAACGTTCAAAGGGCTTCGCCATTCTAGAAATAAGCACGTCTACAAGGATGTCGAACTGTACTCAACCTCGCACCCACAACTGTACATGAATGTCGCGCTGTACTCGAACCTCATGCAAGGTGGCTCTTGGTCTGCTTACTATGTTCAATGACATTCTAAGGCATTTTTGCAAATTTAGCGTCAGAACAGCGAAGCTGCTTAAGCCGGCCGTAAAGACTTTGGTGTGTACAAATGTCTACAAGAAATATCATCATGAACGGGTACGTACCACAGAATGTGGACACATCCCACTCCTCACCGCTGGTCCACTAAAAATGAAGAAGGCAACAGACGGGCGGCAAACGCCAATTAAGATTTCTAGGCAGACGTAACCAGTCATTGAAGAAAGCTTAAAGAAACCGCCGGGATTAACCCAGTGATAAATTCCGTAGCCGCACGTTTCAGCTTCGCTGAAGCATCTGCACGGAGTGCTTCAGCGGTACGTTCAACGAGAGGTAACGGGAAAGGCAACGGTGGCGGCGAGAAGACTCCGAAGCGATGGAATCTCTATGCGAACGACGACGTGCCTGTAGATCTATGGGAGGTCCAAACGCTCGGTTTCAACGCGAGTTTGTGTCTCTGGAATTTGGACGTCAAGTCGTGTCTCTGACTGTCCGTAGTTTAACTCGAACCTATCTGCGCTGAGAAGCAACATAGAAGCAACCTAGCCTAACCTAGCTGAAGCCTAGCAAGAACCTAGAAGCAACCAGATTAGATAATCGTCCAGCTTCGCTGTTTGAAGCATCGTTCGACTTAGCGCACGCTTTACCATTTTTTAAATTGCTTTGTGCATACCTTCAAGTACAGAGAACCTATAAAGATGGAACATCACTCGGTCGCTCGCCCCTTCATGATGTTTGCTGCTAATCTGCGGCGAAAGTTCAACGTCCGTGGCTCCGCCCATTCACCCTCCCTCATCAAAGCAAACGGGCACAAGTGTTTTGACGTCCAAGCGTAGAAGCACAGGTGGCCTGACGTACTAGTGACGTCAAGCGACGCTGCACCCAGACGGCTGTAAAAAGAACAGCGCCTGACCTTTCGTTCTTTCACCATTATTGCCTTTATGCGGTGGTACCGACGCTCTGTGGTGTGGCTTGTCGGGTCACCCGAAGAATTTCGGTATCTATAAAATCGGTAGTTAGAATAAAACAGTTATAATGCTTCGCTACTCGGTAATTCTCATAAAGGTAGTTTCGGTCGATATTTCCTTCGTGGGGGTGCGATACGTTCTCGGTGATCCAGCGTATTATCGCTTCGCCTGAGGAGCAGAAACAGACATATACCACGGGTTAGCCACACTGGAAGAAAGGAGAAACCTTCTGCGTTCTCTTAGAATGTTCCTTTCGCCGGAGCACGCACGTTTTAGCTCCTACACAAAGTGAATCGCACGTTTACCAACTCCATCAGCTTCAGCCGTTGGTAAACGTATGATTCACTTTTGTCCTGTTTTTTGCGCTTTATTTTACCAAGTATGCATCACCAACTGGGCCAAACTTCTCCTGTTCTAAAGGACGAAGCTCCAGTGTATTTTTATGGAATTATACCTTGTGTTACATTCAGAACGCGTCATTCCCGCATATATTCTTGAAATGAACATCTTTCTAGTTCAACAGTGCTGACCAGAGATCACAAGTAACCCAAATGCTTGCGAGCAATCATATACTAGTGCTTCACTAACCACTTACGCAAGACGTTTTTTTTCCTTGGGGGGAGGGGGGGGGCGATTGAATAAACCTATATATAAACGTAATATATACGTGACCTGTTTATTTTAACACTGAGCAGTACTGTAGTCTTGCGTGCTTTGCTTAATGTACTTTTTTCGCGAAGCTATTTTTATCCAGCTGCAGTATCAGTCGTCTAGAGTATCGCCGTATCAGAAAAATACGAGGTACAAACACGCGCAAAAGAATCGAATAACTGCTCGCTATTTATTTCAGAAGGTCACATCGAAATCTTCAAAAGATTTATGCGCAGGTTCAAGGTCCCCACTACGAGAGGCACTTGTTCGAAGATACGGACAAACTGGCATCGCTGATCCTTAAGCCTTTAGGTCGAGGAAATTATCACGTCGTGAGTAAAAAACTTTGTAAAATAAAACATTATTGCCACGAAGGCCCACAATTAAGCATCACCATAGGCAGGGGAAATTATATGTCTTTGAAATACCCCGAAGTATTCAGTGTTTGTGTGTATGTTGTACAAGTAAAGAAGCACACATAGGGGACCTGACCTTCCTTCTCCCACTCCCCTCCCGAAATAAACTCCTGGCTATGCCCCTGTACATGACAGCCTTTTTATAAAAGATAGCTCTGAGGAAGTGTTCGTGTCACTTTATTGCTATTGCTAGAGCAATTAAGTGGACATCCTCGGCGGATTTTTGACGTCGCGGTCAGGTCGCGCGCATATATATATATATATATATATATATATATATATATATATATATATATATATATATATATATATATATATATATATATATATATATATATATATATATATATATATATATATATATATATATATATATATATATATATATATATACAAAAACAAATCAGAAGAAAAACTTCTGAAGAACCTCACCCGAGATTCGAACCAGCGACCCCTCGCTCCGCAGCGCGCCTCGTACGACAAATATACCATGCGCCATGCTTCCGCCAGCATAACAACGGCGAGCGATTCATATACACCATTTACTGCTGGTGGCACGCAGATCACGGAGGAGCTTGAGCGTGATCTCTATGACGCAACGCTCCTACATTTTCTTGCAATTTGAAAATTGCCCTTGAGACGCGCACGAAAAGGTGGCCCCTTGCAGTACCCACTCGCGATGTGGGGCGAAAAATTGGCCGCGTATCTGCGTGCTTCGCTGCAAATGTCGTCTAAAGACGATAGAAGAGGCGCTGCGTGAGATATGGACGCCATCTGGCAATACGTCGGGAAACATGAGTGCTGTGTTGCGGGCTGGTAGTCCCGGCGCAGCGGCAGGCGAAGACCGGCGGTGACCAACGCGACCGGTGGGGACGCCGGCCAGCCCGAACACGCTGTTTGGCGCGATGCGCCGAAGGAGAAGAAACGTCCGCACTCAACGAGTACTCTCCACAAACTCTCTTACTTACACGTCGCCTGGGTAAAACAGGAATGCCAAAGCGGCGCCCCCTGTCATTCGTACAATGCAATACTGAAGCGAAACCGAAACACAACATGAGCTTGTGCAGAGGGCAAGGAGGAAGACAAGTTTTAGCGCAGTCGCATTTTCAGCGCACCTTAAGAAACTAGGGTTGTAACATTGTAGGGCGAGTAGGGCCAGAAGGACCGTCACGACGAAAACCTGCCTCCTCAGTCGTATTCGCCTGGAACGTTGCTGTGGCTTCGCGTTCCCTCATCCGCTCCTGGCCTTTCCACCAAGCTACTGCCTAAGTACGAAGGCCCCTACCGCGTCCTACGTCAAGCATCCCCAGTTAACTATATGATTGAGCCTGTTCAATCATCTACGGACCGCCGTCGTCGCGGCCGCGAGACTGTTCACGTCGATCGACTGAAGCCGCATTATGACCCACCAGTTGTACCTGTTCCTTAGGTCGCCAGGATTGCTCCTTTTCCGCGGGGGAGTAATTTGTAACATGGTAGGGCGCAGAAAAGAACGCCTGCGAAAGAAGAAGACGAAGACGGTTGTTGTTGGCGCTCGCGCTTGCTCGGCTTGGACCGCTGATCGCTTCAGCTGTGACAATCTTTTAATAAACGCGTTACTGTCTCAACGTTAAACGCATACCATCAAGGTCTTTAAAATTGCGTAGCTATGTATTTTCTATTAAAGGAACACACCACCTAATACTTACCTAATGATGTTACGCCTAAGATATCCGTAATATTTACTTTTTGATCGACAACGTTCACAAGTATGAACAGCCGTACCAGTTCAAGATTGGTGGGCGGTAAGCAAGTGGTTCAACTTTGGCCGGTTGGCTGAATCGGGTGACGTGCCGACAAACAGAAAGACAGACCAAAATTTCTGCGTTTAAGTTCCCCAAGAAAGACTATCGTCTTTTAAAGAAAAGAACGCCGGGCACACAAACGCGCAACAAAACGCGCATCAAGGCACCCTAGGGCACACCTTTCACCAGAGCCACCGCGTGGCACGAGACGCAGAGGGGTCACTCCACGTGCCGCAATTTAAAAGAAAAAAATTCCCGCCATCTCCCCTTAAAGTATGCCAAGCATCCATGATTCGACTTAGATTTCTGTAAATGTTTTATTTTCTTCATCACTGTTCATGGTCCTTCTATTCGAGGTTCCCCTATTGTTGTTACTCGTCATATATGACTTGAAGCTCAGGGGGACGGTTCCCCTGACGTTGTTACTCGTCATATATCACTTTAAGCTCAGAGGAACGTTTTCTCTTGAGTATAACGGCCTTGTGGTCCGTAAAGTATAAAGTTAGCGGCTCTTGCTGCAAAGGTTGCAGCTTGAAGTTTGAGAATGCGATGCCAACGCGCCCGTTTTGCTTCGACGATGATTTATGGCGTTGGGTACCTTGCATGAGTGACGAAGATTTATGGCGAAGTGGGTACCTTGCATGATCTATGGCGTAGTGGGTACCTTGCATAACTTATACTAGAGCACGCGCCGCAGTGGAGCGAGCGCTCTATCGCACGTCCATATGTCAGGCAAACATTCCTTCCTTCACACCATGCGCGAGCTCTCCTCTCGTGCCAGCATTTCGTTCTCTTCTTTCTTCCATACATCTAGTAGCACGCGGGGCACTGGTCACGACGGGGGGACAGGCTTCGTTCATAAGCTGCTTCGCATCTAAGAGACATATCTAAGAGCGTTGGGCTCTGCATAGTTGACACTTGCAGCGCACTGCTCAAACATAAACATGTAACAACTGTGACAGTTGTTAGTTCGTGCTTGTCCTGTGTCTACCTGTGCATTCTTTTAGAGCGTCTTTTCCTGGGCTTCAGCGGCGTGCTGCAAGTTTCGAGCTGCTTGTCATTCTTCGTGTGACATCCCGATTTCTTGCTACTGCATTCATTGCTTCGCCCTTGCGGCGAAACTGTGACTTTTTAGGGGTGATTTTAAAGATTATCATCTTTATATGAAGTCAAGAAAGGGAGTACCTCCGATAGCAGAACATTGTAAAATACGCCACGCCAAAATTTCGATCTGAAAACCGCTTTTTTCATTCAGACAGGCATGGTGAATTACACTCACAGAATTGAGCCTTGTGAGAATTCGGAACGGTCGTCACAGGAAAGATTGGCGCACCAAATATCACTAATCGACGTCACACCTGGGACTTACGATGTTGTGGACGATGTCGGTAAGCCGCAAGCTTTCTTTTGATTGCACCCTCTCTCCCAGCTTTGTTTGTATGTATGTATGTATGTATGTATGTATGTATGTATGTATGTATGTATGTATGTATGTATGTATGTATGTATGTATGTATGTATGTATGTATGTACGTATGTATGTATGTATGTATGTTTGTTTGTTTGTTTGTTTGTTTGTTTGTATGTATGTATGTATGTATGTACAGTCGTGCTCAATATGACTTGCAACACGGGAGCGCATGGCCTCACTATTTCGAAGATTGCGCGTGGCTTCAAGTTACCCTCATTTCCTCAACGAAACAATAATTACTCATTTAGGATCATTCCCAAGTGAGAGAGCAGCAATTAGTTGCGGAAATGAGGGCAAGTTGAAGCCATGCGCAATGTTTTAAGTAGTGAGGCCACGCGCTCCCGTGTTGCAAGTCGTATTGAGCGCGACTGCATGTATGTATGGAGGCATGCATGAGCTTACAAGAGCCACAATCGAACAGTAAGTTTAAATAGATGCAGAGCGCTTCGAGTGTTTTTTTTACCCCTGAGGGGCAGCCAGTGTGAGTACATGGACATGAAATAGAGAAAATTCTATACTAACAAAAAAAAAGATGCATTTCCCAGATTCTGGGTTACAACACGTAAATTCGCTGCGTAGATCAATGACATCATCACACACAAATTGTAAATGTGGGAGCCGCCAAGTATCCGTCATACCTGACTGTCCGAAGAGTGTTATTAATATGTAATAATGCAAAGTACCTGAACACATGGACATGTTGTTAGCTGTAGAGGCCAACTCCGGCAATTTTTTACCATGTAATAGTGCTTGTACGTTCCTGAGATGCTCTTGTCGCGGGCCCCATAGTAAAAATACTCAGAAAATTCGAAAATAATTTTAAATAAGCAAGAAAGCACGACATCGAGACCCAACAGAACCGTCTTCGCGTTATCTTTAAGTGGTAAACACCGGAGATAGTGCAAGCTCACTCTAGCACACAGAGTATGAAAGCTGCGAAGGCCGCGAAGAGCAGAAGTTCAGCGGTAAGGTGACCACACCACACCGCACCAACAGTACCTTATCTGTGACTGACTTGCCATGTGCCCACGCTCGTCGAAGCTGTCGGACAATGTCAGCTGCGGTTCGGACGCCTTTGGAGGCCAACGAGATTAGGCAAGCGTCTTCGAACACTCTTGTTGACATTAGGTGCTTGCCTGGTTGCGCACTCCACCGCCAAATGGCGCCACCTGTCCAGGTGGCTCAAGTTTCATCCTGCAGCGATTCGGTCAATGCTGACACCAAGTTTCAGAACGAACTGAAATTTTTTAATGCTGTTGTGGTGTTGCAACTATGACCATGGTGAGGTGAGGGAAGAAGAGGAGGACGATGTCGCGGTGCTCTGGTCTTCAACAACCGCCATCTTGACTGCTGGACTATTTTCTGCTGTTAATAACTTGTAAATACTTTGGCAACAATGTTGTCATGGAAAGAATGCATACGTGTGTGGAATGCGGCATTTAACGTATCTTCGATCGGATCGATGAGATTTAATACCAGCCAAGTGCGAGCCCCCTTTCGCACGATGCGCAGCTATCCGTATACGGATAGACCTATTATATGTTCGGGGAAAAAAAATGTTTCCGTAAGGTAAAAATCGCGAATGCGCACAATCCAGCCGGTACGGTATTACCGTACCGGCTGTATTGTGCGCATTCGCGATTACCGTACCGCCTGCTGCTACCTAAAACACTAATATCAAGACGAAGGGTAAGCGTTAGCTGCTAGTGTTTAGTGACTCAGAGTAATTATAAGGGGAACTGTGTGCAGCCCACAAAGCAACACCACTTGCCAGTCATACCACGCCCGCCCTCAAGGAACTGAAATTCGCGCGCAATACCAGCCAAGCGCTGACCAAACACGCAAGATCGTTGGCAGGTGGATAGCAGATGCTGTGGCGCCACCTGGGTTCCGTCACTTCCGTCGTTTTGCCTTAAATGACGTCGTATACACAATGTGTAAATTAACTGCGAGAAGCCAGGTGAACAGGCCGAGGCAATGAATAAAATTGATTTCTAAACCGTCTGCATACCTCTCAAGCCTAATTTCGCATAAATTATAGAAACGTGCAAAGAAACGTGCCCTTCGAATTTTAATGAGGACCGTTGGCCTCGAAAAATCACCGGCATTAGGAGCCCTGCCCATGTACGCTCTCACTTTAGAATGTTTCTTCGTGACTACTTTTGATTTATCTCTTTTTCAGACGCTTTGAATGACATTCAAAAATGGTATCTGCGTTTTTAAAAGCCAATGTGAGCAATACTCCTATTCGTGACATTAGCCAATGCAAGCTCTAAACGACCGTTCGTGTGCACAAGTGAGAGAGAACAGCAGTCTCGGCCACGAGTAATAAAAATTTGTGGCGGTGATTCACTTATTAGGTTCAGTGCATTGTCCTCTGAGGAATTTCAAAGCTTTAAAACGTCTGCCTCGAGCTTGCATTTCACTTCACCGCCATTTTCCGGCAATGAAAGTGTTGTCATATTGTTGTGAGAAATATGATCTTATATATATATTGCATGTCTCGATTAACAAGACCATTTTCACTGATCGTCAGCTGTGAATTCGATCCTATTGGCACCTCCTTTCCTGACGCAAAACTTCCCAGGAAAATCATTGTGCTATTTACGCGCAATATGAATAGCTGTGTTATTGTCCGTCTTGTCTTTTATTGCGATAGCAATTATATGGACACTCTTGGCTGGTCTTGGCCCTCGCCGTCATGTCCCCGATATATATATGTATATATAAATAAAACAAAGAAAAATAAATCAGCATAAAAGATTGGAAATGCGCCACCGCGATTCGAACCTGCGATCCCTCGCTCCGCAGAGCGCCGCTTTAAACAACTAGGCCACGCGCCACCGGTTGTACAAAGTACTAACGGCGAGCCTTTTATATACACCATTTGACGCTGGCGGTATGCAGATCTCGGAAGTGCTTTTGCGTGTGCAGTATCACCCGCGAGATTGCCCGCAGCGCGCGCTTTAAAGCAATGCTCCTGGAATTTGCTTCTGTTTAAAAACTGCTCGATAGACGCGCACTATAAACTGGCTCACTTCTGTACACGCGCGCGATGTGGAACGCCTGGTAAACAATGCTTCGAACGTCACCGCGCGGCAGGAGACGCGGAGGGGCCACTCCACGCGCCGCAGTTTTCAAGAAAACAAAAACATTTAAGAGCACTGGGTTGCAGCGCGCCGCTCAAACACGAATAAGTAACTGGGACAGTTGGTACTTCACGCTCGTCCTGTGATAGCTGTGCGTTCTTTTCGAACGTCCTTCGTTGTGTTTGAGCAGCGCAGCGCGCTGCAAGTGTCGAGCTATTACCGTTGTTAGTTCGTGGTCATTCTCTGTGTGTTCGTTTCGTGAGTCCTTTGCGCTTGAGGAGAGCGCTGCAAGTATTGGGCTGCTTGGTGTTCTTCTTGTGACCTTGTAATTTGTTGCTACCGCATTCATTGCTTCGCCTTTGCGGCAAAACGACT
>NC_051179.1:81388746-81407340 GCF_013339695.2 Rhipicephalus sanguineus | reverse complement strand
AAAATATCTATTTTCGGATCCGTGTCGATCTCTCGTGGAATCACCCGTTTGCAATAACCACGATTAGTACACTAACTGCGGTAATGTCTGCCGTGTAGCTACCTGTAACCGTGGTTAGCCGTAACCGTAGTTAGCTTAACCGTGGTTATGGCAGTTCGTGTGGCAGCGGTATTAAGGTGTTGAGTAAAAAAAAAATATTCTTCTTTGCGTTACTACAAAAAATTCTACGCTTCGCGTCCCGCTCGCATTCTTTTTCAGGGTTTTCTACCAGCCGGAGGTCACGCCTATTCTCCACAATAAGGCAGACTCTCGATCGGCAGCGCACCTGTAGACCGATTGACGTTACCGGCTGTCCCTTGGATGGGCCAGAATTCCACAGAAAGCCGCTTTAAGTCGACGACGCGGGAGTTGTCGAATTCGATGCGGTGGTCGTTTACCATGCTATGCTCAGCGAGTGTACTCCTTTGTCACGCGAACTTGCGGACATCGTTTTTATGTTGTCGCAGCCTCTCGGGGGAGTTCTTCGTTTCCCCCATGTAAAAAAATTCACGATGAGCCCGTGGTATGGAGTAAACCAGCCCTTGCGTTTTCTCTTCCGACGGCTTGTCTTTTGGGCACGAAAAGGCGCAGGTGCCAGCAATCCATCTGCTACATCCACTTCCACGAGAAGCATGTCCGTACAGTTTCTCATGGCGAATTAGGCGGCTTTCATCAAGCTTTTTGTGGCGATGGCCCAAATGTCCACACAAGGAGTATGCGCGTCTTAAGAAATTGGTCCCCACAATTTCCACAAAAAAAAAAGCGATTCCGCCCGCGCTTTCTTGGTGAATGCCTGGCAGGCCGACGGCAGTCCGACGCTGCGACAAAAGAATTTGTCGGGGCGAGCTCTAAGAAAACGACACCCCCAGGATGAAAAAGTAACGAGTAACGTGACACCACACGTTACCGAAAAATGTTAACGTAAGTACGTTACCCGTTACAGTTTCTAAATTGTAACGAGTACGTTACTAAGTTACCAAAAAAAGTAACGCGTTACCGGTAACGCCGTTACTTGTAACGCGTTACCGCCAACACTGCATGTGACTTATGAGACAGTGGTTGTCTAGGCATTTGAATCACCACTTGCCGACGCTGACGCTTACATTCGGCTTCCCGAGCATTCCTTGGCTCCGCGGTGGTGGCGCTGCCGCTCCAACTAGCGCGGACGTTGACGTTGTTCATGGCGTTTCACACACAGAGAATGACGGAAGCACAGCGAACGCGCGCTTTCGCAGCCTCGCAGCTTCGAGATTCATTTGCCGGCGTTGCCGCTTACGTTCAGCTTCGCGAGCGTCCATAGCGCCGTTGCGAAGGAGAGTGCAACGGGAGCGAGCGCGCGCCACAATATATACGAGCGCACAGCTGTGGCGGAGAGAGAGAAACGGGAGAGGAGAAACGATGCTGAGGCAGTACTTCCGTCACATCGCCCCACACATCGCGCTCACGCGAGGAGAGGGGGGAGAGTTGGCACATGCGCAGTATGGGTGCGGATGCCGCAGAACGGACACTGCCCCGAGCACAAGATGCTTTCGTATCTAAAAAAGTAGCCAAATTGGCGCAACCTAACCAAACCTGGCAACGCTGTCGGCGGTGGCAAGCGGACGAGGAATGTCGTGAGCCGGCGACGGGGCGAGAGGTCGATGCACGACGGTCGAGTTGGACCGAACATTTTTTCATATGCATCCTGTGTCTACGGGCACAATCCGACAAAACCTAGCCATATGCAGCTTCGCTGTAATACATCGGAATAATTTCAGGGAATTCTGAACAACCGTATCTTCCTCCTGGCAACGCTAATGCTTAGGTATGATACAAACGTTTTACTTGGCAAAGCCGTTTACTCACAACGTGATAATTTCCTCGACCTACAGGCTTGAGGATCAGCGATGCCATTTTTTCCTTATCTTCAAACAAGTGTCCCTCGTAGTCAGAACCTCTAACCTGCACATAACACCAGTGAACACTTCCAGGAGACCTTTCAAAATAAGCAGCATGCACTTGTTCGACTCTGTCGGACATGATTGCATCTTCTATTTTTCATATGCGGCGAGGCTATAGAAGACTGGCACTGCAGCTGGATAAAAATAGTATCGAAAAAAGTACGCTGCGCAAGACAGACAGTTAAGGCTGCAGTACAGCTCAGCGTGAAATTAGACAGGTCACTCAACGTTTGTTCTACAAAAAAAATCAAGCCAGTTCCACGCCGTGGAAACCGTCGGTCAGTCATGCTGTCACCCCTACCGTCAGAAATTATATTTTGCACTCATGTATTAGCAAAGCTTTCATGAGTATCAGCATCATCATCATCATTTAGCTTTATTTGTTGGTTTATCTAGACCTCCCTCTGTTCTCGTGACCTGCGTCACTACTACTACTGTTACTACTGCTACTATTACTACTACTACTCCGACGACGATGACGACGGCGTCGCAGCGTAGACTAAGACAGCTTCGTTATTAAAATGTCTTGTGTAATAGGTTAAACATGTACTACTACATAAGATTATTCGCAAGCCTTCGAGCTACTTGTGATTTGTGATCAGCACTGCATTCTAGAAGGGTGTTTCTTTCAAGAATATACATTTGTACTCTGGATGACACGTTGTTCAATGAACACAAGGTGATTGCCATAAATAAAATATACTGCAACCTCGTCCTCTTGCTGCGCCCAGTGCATTTTTGAGTGCTTCGTTTCTTTAATATACGTCCTACCAACTACATTAGCTTCAGGCGTCGACAAACGTATATCACTTTCTGTGGGAGTCGGAACATACGTGCTTTGGCGAAAGCAAAGTTCTGAGAAAGCGGGAGAGGCTTTGCCTTTATCCATATGTGCCTAACCTGTGATATCCGTCAACTGCCGATACCTCCGCGATGAGATAAAATGCAGCTACCCACCGTTACGCACACACAAAAAACCTTAACGGAAGCTTGCTTTATGAAAATTACCGAGGTGATAAGCTTTACAACCATTTTATTTTAACTAACTATTGCTTTAGATGGACTATCTTTAGGTGACCCATCAATTTGAGAAGCTTTACAACTATCCTATTTTAACTAACTGTTGCTTTAGATAGACTATCTTTAGGTGACCCATCCCTTCACTCCCCAGGTCATCATTATCACAACGTCAACGCAGGCAGACTGCAGGATACAAAGGCCAAGTGTGCCTATCATTAGTGCCACAAGGACAGTGTGATACTCTTGCTTCTCTTCCAAGCACTTCCGGTTGAGCGCTTACTTCCGGTTTTTCAAATGTTGAGAAACATGTCTTAAAAATAAAGCTCCTGTGAAATAGATGTTTCTGCTTCAAGTTAAAAGTGATATTGGACACGTAGGATATAAGGGCATAGGTTTACTCAAGGTAAAAAGCAATTAACTGTCACGATAATTAGTGAAAAATTCATTGAGCGAGTACGTCGAAACAGTAGCGGTTTTCTTGCGAGCACCTGTGCCAGTGGTGCCACCTGCGGTAGCAGATCTGAAGCACGCACTTCTTTCTACGTGGCCTTTAAGATTCCCTTCAGGAGCGCAACGAAGAGCAACGTTAACTAAGAAATGCCCCAGAGCACACGAGCGCTGTCTTGCGAGTGACACTACCACACACTTTAAAATTAGCGTGCCTTTAATTTTATATTCCTCCGAGTGCAGCGTCTCTTGGCGTCGCTCTGACGTCAGGCCACTGGCGCGCGTTCGCTTTGACATCAAAACAATACCACTCTCGTTTTTTGAAGAGGGGTGAGGTGGCGGAGTTACGGACGATGAACCCTGCTACAGCGTATCAGCAAGAAGCACGAAGGGGCGAGCGGTAGAGCGAGCTTCTATTTTTCAAGGGGCTATTTTACGTTATTACTGTTGCATACATTCTAAGCAGTTCATGGAGCCTAAATTTGCTACAATCGCTTGGAATGTCATTGGACATAGTAAGGAGGTCTAGAGCTGAATCTTAAATTTCTAGTAAGAGCCTCAATCCTCGAATATCGGCGTGAAAAAAAAATCAGTTTTAACTAGTAAGACACACACATGTTATCGAATTAATAATTCTTTCAATATTACAATTCGATGTCGTCCTTTCCATTATTTGCGTAAATTGCTTACTATTCTGCCTAAAATACAAGTTCCTCCATTTGATTCGACAAAGGAGAGACACCTCAAGCTGGCTGGCCAACGTTTCGATGCGTAAGCCAATCTAAGTTACGATCTGTTTAAAGCTACATTCACCTATCAATACGCAGGCCTGCCAGTCTGGGCCATCTTTCCCCTGTTTCAAAAAAAAATTGTAGTTTGTGCTTCCATATCTCGGCTCACGTCTCCACATGGTGTTCTTAAGCAAGTTAAGAAAAATATCTTGAAGAAAAACATGGGATCTGTTGATAAGTTCCCCGTGCGGCGAGAAGCGAGTATGGTTACGAAACTATCGGGAACGGATGGGCTATGATGCAGCACTCTCTACAATGGGCTAAAGACGTACGCGCAGCACTGTGGGGGGAAACTTACTATGAGAAGACGCTAAATCATTGGGGGGGGGGGGCGATGCCGCTTACTGGCTTATTGGAAATAATATTAAATCAAAGCCCAACTCGCCCAGCTGTTAGTCCTACTTATGATAATAAAACGCTTCAAAGTTTAGTTTGTACTTACATATTTTTGAACAGTACCGTTTTCTGTTACTTCTAGCAGGAGGACTGTATCGGCGAGAACTGAAGCTTTCTTTAGGTATAGAGAGTATCCTTCAATCACCAATACTTTTTCCGAGTTCTCCTGCCGGCCTTCGAACACTTGCGGGTAAACTGTTACACTCTGTCCAATGGAATCGTCTTGCTTGCTTGTGAATGGGTAGCCCCAAGAAATGTCCACGAAGAAGGACTTTCTTGGAATTCCTGGCACAAAGTTTATACTTCAATTAATGGTCAATGTTACATATTTTTCATACGAGCGACCTCGTTTCGAGACCACAGCAGCTGGGCGTATAATCATGTAGAATTTCTCAAGCCACGGGCTTTATTTAGGAATGCAATGTTGCGTAATTAATACAGTTCACGTTACATTTCAGTATCCCAAGGACGAAACTAGGCGGCGAAAATTCGTGTAGTTTTTATGGCAGCAACGTCGTTGATCGTGTATACTGCCGACATCATCAAATGGTGACCGGAAGCTTGATATCCTTAAAAACATAGTGCAGAACATTTTCACTCTAGTGGTATTGATATATGCGGCAGAAACATGGACAGTAACCAAGAAGAAATAAGGTTAAGGACCTTGCAAATAACGACCACAGGAATAATTTCAGGCCTCATGTTAAAAGGCGGGGAAACGGCGATGTGCTCAAGACAGCAAGCGTGGAAGAAGATATTTATTTGACATTAGGCGGAACTACTTCCGCTAGGGAGGCCATGTGATGCATAATCGCCCGGCCGATCACTGGGGCACTTTGTTAGAGATAGTGAACACACTCGAAGGAAACACATTAGTAGGGCATGTTCCAAGTTAAGTTTCCAGGCGTCACTTCGAGTCGTGTAACGCTAGGCAGGGGCATTGTACACTGCTGTTGGATACATTTGTGCTGCAGCGGGCATTAATAAAGGCTGATGAGGCACATGTCCACATCAGGCTGCTATCAGTGCAGTTGTTCTTCTTATTGCTTTCTTCTCTCACCCTCTTTATGCCCCTTCCCCTTTTCTGGCCTTCTGCTGTATATGACACATGGCTATCTACAATAGAAGTTCCACATTGGGTCTTTTATCGTTTCAAAAACGTGGTACCATTGAGGGACGCCGTAGTAGAGGGCTCCGGATATATTTAACATCTCGCTTTGGTCAAACGTGCAACTAAATCTAAGTACACGGGCCTCTAGAATATCGCATACATCGAAATGCGACCGCCGCGGCCGGGATTCGATCTTGAGTGCTGTTACTCGAACGTACATGGTCGTTTCAATAATAATGCTGATGGCCCATCATCTATTTTTGACACAATCGTTTTATATCATTCTGACGTTTTTCTAGTACTTCCCATATTCTGAATAGTGCCGTCATCTCGTATAAACGTTCACCTCTGGCCTCCAATTGCATCAAGAAAACCCCGTTACATCAGAAAGCCAAAGTCCCTATTGACTGACAGCTCCATTGCGTGCTTGTTGTGTTGTGTAGGCCAACGGATGGAGCATAATACGAAGGAACGTACCACAAAGTTCAACAAACATTGGCTGTGAGGCAGATTGTCGAGCTACTGACGAGTGAATAGCTGGTCCAAGTCAGCCGTCTCAAACCTTACTGTAACCCCATTGTAATATCCGCGCTTCGAATCGTCATGATGGATATCCTTCGCCACCGAGCGCTAATTATTCTATGCTGATAATATTGTCATGTCTCCTGTTATCATTGTTTTGTATGCTGCGCATTCATCGAGCATTGGTATTTAGCGCTGAATGACTGTTTTTGGATCGCACCATGCCGGCTAAAGGCTGGTAATAAAGCTGCGACAGATATGAATGTTCTAATAGTAGGAGTGTACTGTGGCGTAGATGGTTTAAAATGAGAACATTCGAGTTAGATAACAGATGTAAAAAATATTTTCATATACTAATAATAACTCGTACTATTCCCAATAAAACTTCTACGTAACGTCCACGTAGGAGAGCACACAGAACTACAAACTATCAAAACAGCAAATACATACCGAGGGCCATGATTAAGACGTAGGTGCAAAAACTTAAAACATCCATTTGAGAGCGTACTCAACACCAATAGGGGTTCAGAGGTCTACAAGCAAACAGTTTTATCACGCTCATGAATTTCTTTACCTCAAGTTATCTTCGCGGCTTCTACTAGGAAAAGGAAATCTTCCCTAGTGCTTAAAACACTTCAGTTTATTTGCAACGCCTCACGCTGGCGTACTTGCTGAGCTTTACTCCCTCAGCGGGTCAGCTGTAGACATTTAACAGTTAGAGTAGTGGTCTGAGGTAAATGTACGGCCCTATTGGTCCGACATTTGGAACGTAAAAATGCACGAGAGCGCATCGAAATGTCGTGTACACGACCGTATGATATTATTGGAAGATTAATTATGCGCATGCGTATAAGTAGAATAAGACACCCGGAAATATTCTCAAATACACGCAAACGAAGCATTAAAAGCAAAATAAGCAGGAGACTGCCCTTAGAATGAACGATGTCTGTGGAAGGACTACGTGAAAGGACACCAGCTGCCGCAGGTTCCAGTTTAAATAAAGCTGAACGAACATTTAACAGTATCCACGATCAGCGGATAAGGATCGCAGAAGCCACCCATTCTGTGAAATTCATCGTATTTGCAGCTTTTGTATGCGCTCTAGCTTTGAGGATTTAAGAAATTGTTGGGTGCATTCCAAGCCTGCGTTAAGGCTCGTTCACACCGGCGACTAACAACGGTCGCGCGACTAAGTTAGTCGCAAATCGACTGGTCGCAAATGTTCGCAAATGGCCGTTTTGGCCGCAAAGCGACTGCTTTGGCTCAGTCGATCGCTGCTAGATTTTTCAGTCGCGCAACTGCAGTCGCAAAGCTCTGAGCCAATCACATGCGCAGGAAGAGCTCGTCACCTTATTTTACGGGGCAATGGCAATGCGAGCTATATACAAGCAGACGTGAACTCTATCTGACGACGTATATTTGTCGCAGGCATGTGTGAACATCGGTCGCATTCCAGAGGAGTGACGTCATAGCCACGGCAGACGCACTGGCGCCGGCGCATGCCCAGCTGTGCGCCTCCGTGGCGCAGTAGCCAAGTAGCACGCTGCGCCTGGCGTTGCACCCATAGAGACGGCAGCGTGTTACCACGCTGCCGACCGAGCAGTCTTTGTGGCAATAGAGAAGCAACCTGACGGCGAGCAAAAAATAAATACACATGTGTCACATAATGCGTATACCGTGTGTGTGTGTGTGTCACTGAAGCAGCAGTAAGTATAATAATCAAGCTAGTCCTAGACAACATGGAAAGCTAAGAATAATGAGCTGAACCTTAGCTCACGCTACGTATGTCCTGGCATAGCCGAGCTAAGGCGTTGCTAATTTTTAAAGGATTTTACAATAGAACTACGGTAGATAGAAAACATTGCGGAAAATGGTTTTGCGACATTGTACGCCTATCGAAAATGAGAAATATCTGACATAAAGTAAAGCCTAGTTTAATATCAGACGCACTTGGTGCTAGTAAGGAGCTGCGGGTGCAGGTTGTTACTTGACAGTAAAATTTCGGCAGCGTGTTACACTCTGTAACACTTGAAGGGGAATCCGAACTTCACACGTCGTAATGCGTTAGGCTGTACAATTTGGTACCAGGCTTTTACGATATATTGCGATGCTCAGCCTGAGACAGACACACTACTTAAGCTTGACGCTCTCAATCGTTTAAACTTAAGCACTGAATCGCCCTGTTTAGAACATTCCCTTCATAGTGTGTTAGATATAAGCCTCTAAATAAATAAATAAATACATGACATGCCATCGTCCATATGCTACAGGCGACTAGTTAAGAAACGAAAGTGCAATCGACCCTGACCCTTCACGGCATGACGGCAGAAAATGTTGAGTTCGTAGAAAGCAAGGACAGCTGGACGTCAAGAGCATACGTTATAACCGTATGCAGAGTGGCCTACTTTCTACTGAAACCAGAAGTATTTTTGACTTCGCTCTAGTTTACATCCTCTCTCACCCTAGAGAGTTTTATCAAAACTATGCCTGAAAGGCGCTTTCTCGTTTCTGATATGCCGGGTATAATATAAGGATCCATGAAATATGTGCTGCTCATCCCGTAGGAGGCCTACATTTTAGCCCCTTTAGAAAAAGATGAAAGTTGCCATTTGCACATTGTTCATGCGGCAGCCCGCGAAAGTTCTCAGCTGTCAAATGCAATCGCAGCGGACACAATCTGCCGCAGTATGCTCTATATACTTCCTCTTTGTCACACACATCCGCAGCATTTCCCTTGTTTACCTCAACCCGAGACTACTAGGGCTGTGCGGCTAGCAATCGAACGAGAGGGGAACACTCTTCGAGCCCCTTATGTGTGATTGATGCACCTTGAGTTCATCGCATGCGCAAACGCCAAGAAAAAACGGGATGTCGCTCGAGGTCGTCCTGCATACTTCGGACGTCGAAAACACTGCTATACGCCTGAATAAACACCCTTTGCCATTGACGATCGATGCAGTCTCACCCGCTATATCATACATAATATCCGTATCCCAATTTTAAAAAGGACGGTCACACGTAGTTTGAAATATGATCTTCATTTGCAAACAACGTGACCCTTCGTTTGCCTATTCGCTCGTGGTGCTCAGTGCGTCTGAATGCACACAGCCAGCATGGGCCAGAGGATAAAGGACGAATTCCAACCACAATGTTTTAGGTGCGAAGTATCTTAAGGCGGAGCTCAATCCGGTGGTGGTGGTGTGCGGCGTGACCACCCTTACTGCGCATGCGCATACCCTCTCCACACACCTCCTCTCCCCTCCCCTCTCCCATACCCCTCTCCACTTTCCCTCACCACTTTCTCTCTCCCCTCCCCCTCTACCAACCCTCTCCCCTCCCCCTTTCCACTCTTCCTCTGAAACGTGGGCTAGACATGCCGAAATTCTCTCCTGCGCAACGCCGCGGGGAGCTCGAGCGCATGCGCGTCCCCTACCCTTCTCTCTCCTCACCTACGCTGCCCCCCTCTCGCCCGCCTGTCGACCGCGTTCTCCGCTCGCCCTGTGAGAATTAACGGCCAGGCTAGATGGAAGATACGACGCGCGTAGCGTCCCTCTTCGCGTTCCACGACGCGAGGTCGGTAGCATGCCCAACGATCGCCAACGGAACGCGCTCGTGCAAGTGCTCCGGCTTCGCATCGCCTCATGGTCCCCTTTAGCGGGAGATGGTGTAATTTTTCTGACCTCGTTTTCCTCCGTTTCCGGAACACAAGGTTTGCATACTATGGGGCACGATACAAGTTCAGGAGAAGAACACAAAGGGAAGAATGCACAGTCTGTCCATGACTAAAGAACACAAAAGTTTATTGTAAAGTTCGGAAATTAGAAATTAAAAACTCGAACACATAAATGTGCAGGCGCTTTGTCGTATACACCTATATGGAACGCGATATTCATTTAGTTTAGATTTTAGATTTTCACCGACGAAATTGCAGAGGAGCTTCTGGTGAGACAGAATCCTGAAGTTTAAAGAATAGTCAGTGCATGGCAAAAACATGAAGCGCGAATTATCTAAATATAAAATAATAATGCAATGATCTACTTGTCGACCGTTCTACTGCGAGGAAAGACAAAACAACCAGCTATATGTTTGATCACATGTTGCAGAAATATACATGGAAGGCTGGACACCTTCACTACTGATAAACAAAATTAAAAAAATCTGATTTAGCAGAGTAAGTAATACAGTGCACTAAAAAGTGCAAGACCACCAGAGTCAACATCGTGGGCATTACTGTTTGATGTTTCACTATGTACTATTCTTATAGAAACGAGGTACAGGTGCAATCCCATGCCGAATATATTGCATGTTTTTCTGCATCAGCCTGCTTACCTTTATATGAATAGACTGGAAACATGGCTAGAGGTCATTAATTGCACCCTGAACAATAATGAAAATGCAATAATAATAAAGTAATAATAATAACAATAATCAAGTGCAAATGCCGTTGTTCTACCAACAAGTCAATATACCGGTGGCAGAATCAATTAAGCATGTAGCGGTCACTTACCCTGGAAGACTTAAGTCGCGGGACGGAAAATATGTCAGCTAAGAGAGCACGCGCAATAGTCATGCAATGGATGTCCAGCAATAAATGTTCCGTTTTGCGCCGCGATGTGCTCATCATGACTTAGTGTATATATATAATATATATATATATGCGTCTGATATTAGAGTTCGGCTGCATTTTGCTTTCTGGCGCACCTGCCTAGAAATTGCCACCGCTGGTTTTTTTAGAATGTGCACTCATTAAGTATATGTACTAGGCTAAGCTTGAAGCAAACAATATTTTATATGAGGAACCGCACCTGTCTTATTTTCCTAAAAGGTTTCATATCCTAGCAGCTTGAACTTTACTAAAAGCCTAAGTATCACTACAGAGAAGGTCGAAATATGTTTCCATTAATCAGCCGACCTCAATTTTTAACCACCAATGGTCGACATTACTTTACCTCCAGGTAAGTTTTACATACGGCCTTTTGGACCCTAAAAGTTTACCTCCTATAAGCACTGACACTAAGCTGCTGTGTATGAACAATTAGGATACAAACAGATATAGTTCCAAATAATACTCGCCGTTTACGATATCGATATCTAAACAGAATTTTTGAAGACCATTTGGCAAACCTAGAAATAAACGTTGTGGTAGTCACTTCATGTTTTCGTTTGTAACAAGAAGGCATGCAGGTGTGGTAATCGCATCATGATCTCTGAATTAGTGGTTTTCAGTTCGGTCACCTGAGTTCGCGCCTTTTGTAGCGTTAGCTACACTTGCCTAGCCGGAGCCGATTTCGCGTGGATCCTCATGAGCCGTGCTGCGCATGCGCGAGGATCAGTGATGTCACACAGCTGGCTCAACGCTCTCCGCGTCTCCGCCACCGCGATCTCCCGCGCACTCCGCCGCTGCCGCACGCGACTCGCTGCCGCTGGTCTGCGCTTTCCAGGGGAGTGAAGTCGTAGCCGAGGTAGACGCACTGGCGCCGGCGCGCGCGCAGCTATTCGCCTTCGCAGTGCAGTCGCCGTCTGACACTGCGCTGGAGCCGAATGATAGCGCCTCTGACTGGCGTTTGCAGGTGGGTAACGCCATGGAGAAGGACAGCGCAAATGCTGCTCAACGGCGCAGAAGAGCCGAGAAGCTTATCTCATCGGATTCCGAAGTAGTTACCTGGCAATCAGCGGTTCAACGTAGGAAGAATAAACAGAAGAAGGCTAATAATCCTAGACAATCTGGAAAGCTAAGAATAATCAGCTGAACCTTTGCTAACGCTACGTATATCCTGGAATACCCGAGCTAAGCCACTGCAAAATTTTTTTAACAGCGAAGCTCTTGAATCTCGCCGTAGTTTGTCTGTCGGACACAGAAATTATCATCATCATGAACCGGCACGCGCTCTCTACATCCCCTTTCTCATCTTCGTCCTCTTCTGCTTGGCTGCCAGATCACGTGCGCCGATTTTTCTATCGTGGCCTTTAATAGAGCACTGCACGGGCCGCATTTCTCGGCCCGGCCCGGGCCCGCTTTATGAAACCCGAGCCCAGCCCGGGCGCAGCCCGGGCTCGGGCGTACATGACGGAACCAAGCCCGAGCCCGGCTTGGGCCCGAGCGTTCATTACTAAACTTATTCAGGGCACGCGTGTTCATGGCCAGGCTGGGCCCGGGCCCATTGGAGGATAAGTTGTTGATGATGATTATTAATGATGCCTGGCGCTTTGCAGCGGGTGATCGGACGAAAAATTCGGTGAGCACATGCATCGAAATATTGCTTTGTCTGCGGTGGTACCTCAGCGGTTAAGCTGTTTCCCTGTTAAGTCATCGGACGCGGATGCGATCCCCGAGGCCACGGCGGCCGCATTTTGATGGGGGCGAAATGCAAGAAAACCCGTGTACTTATCTTTAGGTGCACGTTAAAAAACTCCAGGTGGTGGACATTAATCCGGTCCCCACTACGGCGTGCCTCGTAATATATCGTGGTTTTGGCACGTAATACCAAGGAATATAGATGAAATGTTGCCTATATGGCACATGGCAAGTCATTACAATAACAGTAAAGTGAAAATAAAACATAGCAACAAAATTTATTTAAAAGAAGTGCACAAATAACATGAAAAAGCGGATAGAAGCGAACCCGGGACATTTTCTTTAATGCTATTTTCTACACTCGCGTTGGAAACATTAATTACACAATTTCTTAAAAGAGGCTCCTGATTATACATTTGTTGCAGCAAGATAAAACAGGTTAACGTTATATATGGCTGAACAGCCACCAAAAGCAGATGAAATATAAAGCTTTACTAAGAGCCAGCTCTTTGCACGTGTCACTTCAGCGTGGCATAGAATGCCTTTGACCACGCAATGCATAACGCTCGCGTGTGCTCGAAGGCGCGACTTAGGCCTTTTAATAAGCGGGCCTTGTCCGGCCCGCAGCCTCAAGCCCGGGGCCGGCCCGGGCCCGCCGGAAAACGCTTCGGATGGCCCGGCCCTGCCCGCGGGCCGGGCCGGGCCGGGCCTGTGCAGTGCTCAAGCCTGTAATAACTCTGATGGGTGAGAGAATGACCAGAGAGAGAGAGAAAGGAAGAGTTAAAGAAACAGATAAAGATAGCAAGAAAGAAAGATAATAATAATATTGAAGTTTAATGTTTGACGGAAGCCCATCTGGTCACATGTTTTTCATTTCACTTGTGAGCAAGGCTCCCCTGCGGGAGCCGAAACGCCTTTTCCTGTGTGTTTTCATTTTCACTTTGGTCGGCGCAGTGCCTCGGGGATTTTACCTTCACCATAATAATAACAATAATATCTAGGGTTTAACGTTCCAAAATAGAGAAGGAAAGAGGTATCAAGAGAGAAATTGTTGCTGAAAGAAATTCTTCACGAGGCGGGATTTGAACCCGCGTACCTTCGTTCCGAAGGCGAGCGTCCTAACCACTCGGCTATCCAGGCACGCTATCAGATCATAGCATAGTCTTGTATAGTGCGCTATAGCATGAGGGTGGCAAAGAGAGGTGAGCGTGAGGAGGAGACATGTGATAGTGACGAGGAGGGAAAGGAGGGTGGGAGAGAGTGAAGCATAGCACAGAAAGAATGAGAAAGCGGGAAACACTGAGAGAAAGAAGTGCAGAAAAAGAAAGAGGGAGAGTCAACGAAGCAGAGAGAAAGAGAGTGAGGGATAGAGAGAGAAAAGGACACAAAGATAGAAAGAGCAAGAAAGGAAAAGAAATAGGAAGAGAGAGAGAAATGAATAAAAAGGAACAAAAGGAGAAAAAAAGGACATACAAGAAACAGAGAGAAGAAGAAATAAAAAGAGGACGAAAAAAAAGAAAAAATTTAAAACTTAGCAAAACGGCGAAAGCCAGGACAACATATGTGCCCATGAGTTCCGCTGTTTCTTTAGCATCGTGCCTCCAGTGCAAGTTATGCTTTTTTTTTCAAGCGCAGTTACCGGGAATCGTCCTAGCTTTATGCAAATTACCTAAGTCACAACATTGGCGGTCGCTGTAACAGACTACCTTTTGTTCTGTTATTTCTTAAGTGCATCTTCAAGACGCAAATATCTTAGATTCAACGAACAAAACGTGTCTAAGGCAAGAAACGTTCCATTCGCTGAATCGAAGACATTTGCGTCTTATTCGTTAAGTCTGGGTACCTGGTCACAAAGGCTTAACCCTTGTAAAGCCGTTTATTGGACGGCACTCAGCGACTATTGACTATTCCCAATGGCGACTGTCGAGGCGGAGCTCGGACTCCCAGCACGAGCGGCGTTCTTTCAGAAATGGAGCCGAAAAGGACGACCCACTAGAAGGCGCTTGAGAGGACGACCCATTACAGAGTTCCAAGGCTTTGCTACACCCTTAACGAATATGCGGATGATGCAACTGCAGTATCATCCCACGGTGTTCCTGTAATTTCTATATCGGTGATGTAGGTGTATGCCACTGCGGCGCGATTGGAAAAGCTTGCCACGTTCAATAACATTGATATGCCTCCTTTGTCCACATCTGATTTTCCATAACAGATATATGCTTCGAAGAATCGATGGTGTTCCTCGAGAAGACCTGAAAAATTAATTACAAGGCTACGATGCTGAGTACACCTACTGAACTTTTACTTTGCAGATCTGGTCTGGCACAGACACCTTTATGCCTTCACTTCAATGAAAGTCAATCTCTGTATCATTTTTTCTCTTGTCAAAGGTTTTGAAATCAAAGAAAAATATTTCTAAGTGTACCCCTCCTTAAATATGGGCTTGAATTTGTCACTTCAGGGGGTACTTTCAATTGGTGTTACCCTACTGGATATTAACCACTGCTTCGTCTGTGATGCCGTACGCAGTTTTTTTATGAGAGGCAAGAAGGATTGAATATTAAGATTGACTAATTGCAGTTTCTCTTTGCAGCGTAAACTGTTATCAGCTCGCAACGACGACCGATTTTGGTGGAGAAGTCCGCCGCGCCCGTTGTTACAGCCGCGGCCGCCTCCGGTGTCCGTCGCAGCTATCGCATCCAATAAGAAAATGATGATAGGGTTCGAGGCGAATTTAGCCCAGGCATTCTAGGTGGCAAGCATTTATTCTGCCGCAGAGCCACGCCGTTGCTTGAAACATTTTAGGGAAAAAACAGTATATAAGCGCCATATATGTGCGAGGAATCGCGTGAACAGATGTAATATTGCATAACGGAATACTAGAGTCTCACCAGGTGTCACAACCAATGGTGTAGCCAGGAGGTGGCATACCGGGCACATGACACCCCCCCCCCCATGTTTCTTTCTGCCATGGGATAAAGAGCACAATATGACACTCGACCACACTTGCCTGTCCGGCCCACACTTCATATCAAGGACGTGCCCCCCCCCCCTTTACCCCACCAAAACAAATTTATGCCTACCCCACTAGTCCATATGAATTGTGTAACGAGTGCACGGTTTAAAGCTCCCCAACCATTAAAAAAGCTCAGTCGTACGCTAAGTTAGCTCAGACACCGGAGGCAAATGACCCCAGAGCCGATGTATCAGAATCTCCGACAGTACGGCCGCCGCCATTGCCGCCATTACACTACGTTGCGAGAGTTACCAGCCCCTCAGACGCGTGCTAGATTTGACTGTACCAGGGGCATAGCCCCTGGTACAGTCAAGGAGGTTCAAGCCTCCCCCCCCCCAATTTTTCAATTTTGCTTGCGCATTTATAGTATACACGCACAACAAACACACGCACGAACATACATAATGTATGGTTGAACCCCCCCCCCACCCCCCCACCCGAAAAAATTTCTCTCTACGCCCCTGGACTGTACCGTTTAGTTTTCATCGTAGCTGATGAAAGTTAGCTCACCTAAAGTAGTTATGAGTTGGCGTCAACAGAAAAACGCAGACGATGATGCATTGCGATTCCCAAAACGCGCAATCGGCCGCGATCTCGAACTCAAGTAGATATGCTGGCTGCAATGAACATGAAATGAACATGGTAGTGTTCATTGCTGTCGTTCTCGTAGTGTTCTCGTGGTCGGCGCTCTCTCGGCCCAGCTTACCGTCTACAGTCTGTACGAACTCTATCCAGCCATAAGTCTTTATACTCAGCATCATCTCCCACAGCAACAAAAGAGGTGTCCAGCTACGGAGGTGCGCATATTGCCTTAGAGACGCGCAGTTGGTGTTTCGCTGCGTCGCAAGGTGTGATGATTAAATGCGTAGCGTGTACTTTGTGACTGTGCTTTCAGCTGGCGCTCTCAGACACATAACACCGGGCTCTATGAAGGCCGCTCATCGTGCTTACGCTGGTGATTGTGCTGCGCGTTGCGCAGAGGCCTTGAGATTCTCAATCCTTTCTTTTTCTACTACACTAGCTTATTGTTATTCTATATTTTTACTCTTCTTTAATTCGCATCAATATTGTGATATATTCTAAACTATCTATTTCTAAAGCTATATATTTTCGAAAGCAACTCATACTACGAAACGAGGTACCGATAGATTCATGGCCGATCCCTTCGGGTGTTTTGGCCTGGTAACTGAACAATAAGCAAAGAAACATTCTTTCCTTAGCAATATCCACCATTATTTTAGGAACAAGCAAACAAGAAATACTTGTTTGTGAGTATGATGATGATCATGATGATGCTGGGATGATGACGAGCCGTCGTCTTCCTCTTCACGCGCCCAGCTTCCACGCGCAGAAGAAGAGCACGATGCCACCGACACGCGACGTGCAGGGCTTTGAGAAAGCAAGCCAGCCTAAACTGAAAGATACAGGATATTTCAACCACTGGATTGCAGCCCACCGCTGTACGCTTGCCGCCATGCCGCTAGAGGAGACAATGCGGTCGGCGAAAGACTACGCGGAGCATCAGGAGACGGGCGCGGCGACGCACCCGGTGAGCTCGGCTCCGTCGCTCGTCCTCGTAAGCGATACCCGCATGTTCATCCAAGAGAACGTCTACGCCATCCTGGGCCACGGCAACTTCCAGCGGCGCCTGCTCTTCACCGGCATGCTGTCCGTAGTCGTGCTGCTGCTGCACGCGTTCGCCAACTTCCTGATCGGCCGCGACGTGGACCACTGGTGCCGACCGCCGGACGATCTGAGCCACGTGTCCAGAGAGGCCTGGAGGAACGTGGCCATACCAATCGAAGCCGACGGCAGCTTGAGCCGGTGCACCGTCTACCACCCGGCCCTGCCGACGGTGAGGACTCTCGCTTTGCTCCCGGGTGCCCAAAGGGCGGCTTATAGACTTAGAAAAGATGCAAAAGACTGGTTATGTAACTGATAGTGCTTGAAGTACATGCTATCGCAAATTGCAAATCAGTTCTGCGGAATCCCGCAAGGCGGCGGAAGGGCTAAGAAAGGGAAAATAGACAACCACCTGTTTGTAGCACGAAGCCACAAGGAAATCCATACGGATTTCTCAGAAATAAAGCCTCTTAGTTGCCGAAAAATTCGTCCTGGTCCGGGGATCGAACCCGGGACCAACGCCTTTCCGGGGCGGTCGCTCTACCAATTGAGCTAACCAGGAAGCTAGCAATTGGCAGCGCGAGGGCGAATTCATCGACAACTCGAAGCAACTGGACACATATTGCAAATCAGTTCTGCGGAATCCCGCAAGGTGGCGGAAGGGCTAAGAAAGGGAAAATAGACAACCACCCGTTTGTAGCACGAAGCCACAAGGAAATCCATACGGATTTCTCAGAAATAAAGCCTCTTAGCTGCCGAGTTGGCAGCGCGAGGGCCGAATTCGCCCTCGCGCTGCCAATTGCTAGCTTCCTGGTTAGCTCAGTTGGTAGAGCGACCGCCCCGGAAAGGCGTTGGTCCCGGGTTCGATCCCCGGACCAGGACGAGTTTTTCGGCAACTAAGAGGCTTTATTTCTGAGAAATCCGTATGGATTTCTTTGTGGCTTCGTGCTACAAACGGGTGGTTGTCTATTTTCCCTTTCTTACACGCTATCGCATGACCGGTTATAGGTCACAACATATCTTTTTAAGCTCCTTCGACACATTTCATGGCTAATGACGTGCTATAGCCGGTATTTTTTCCTTTTTTAATGCCAGCAATTCTCGACGCACCCTGTAAATTTCTGTTGCAATTAAATTGTGCTCTCCAGTTCGGTTCATGTTAAGGTGAGGTCCTTAAGTGCCTCGTGGCGCGGCCTCTTAAGTGAAACATGACAGGCGAAAGAAGTGGCACGAATACCCACGTTAATTATGCCCATACCTACCTCATGTTGTGACGTTACTATGTGCCATCATTATTACGTCATGTTGTGACGTCATAATGACGTCATCACATGACGTCACGTGATCACGCCATGTTCATGACGTCGCTGGTCAAAGGAGGGCTGATCCCGAGG
>NC_051179.1:81361533-81388646 GCF_013339695.2 Rhipicephalus sanguineus | reverse complement strand
ATATTTTCCGTTATATTATTGCGATATATATGAATATCTGAGCAATGAATACTTACTTTACAGAAGGTATCTTTAGCGTCAAAAATATTTTAAGACCACTGATGTTTCTAAACTTTACGATGAAAAATCACAAATTTGAGAATATCATCATTTCGGTCCACATTGAGACGCAATTTACACCAACTAGCCCAACTAGCCCAACTTTCTATCCTGCTGCAATTTACACCACCTGGTTCTCCAATTAAAAAGCAGCCTTATATGTCAATCGAAACGAAATAAAGAGTTCTTATATGACAAGTTTCATCGCTACCATTTTTGTTATGAGGAAGAAATTAAACTTTGAATTTCCCCATTCACGGCAATGGGGAGCTACAACGTGGAGGCTGCCGTATGACGATATGGGAAGATGGCCATCAATGGGGAACTTCAAAAAGTAATTTCCTTCAAAAATTTCCATCTAGCGCTCTTCGAATGGCGGAGTTCCCTCTTCGGAACTTATGATCGGAGGAAAAGGTAGCGGAAAAGTCAGGCGCGCGCCTACTCAAGACGAGAACGAAGAATGAACCTGCTCGCCCTCCAAAGCCGTTCTAGGCTCGCACGGACGACTTCCTTGTTTTGCGAAGCCTGCAGCGCAGCGACGACCTCGTCGGGATGAGGACGTGAGTGAGTTTTTCTCATGTTCACTCGTGTGATAAGCTTCACGGAGTCCCTTGCGCCTAAAAGTAGAAAATAATCTCCTGTATCAAAAGGGCTCTCTTGAAAAACGCTGTTGCGTTGACCTGACGGGAAGTTGCATAAAAAACCCCGACAATCTTCCTCCACCGCGGTCAGTGCGCGCTCATCCGACGAGAGAACGTCTTTAACAGTGACCTGCCATTGCAATGCCGGCGCACTGGAAGAAGATTGCTATGTGAGCCATATATGTGCATCTCGGAACAAAATGGGCAAACAGTTGCCTCGCGAAGCGTCCGAACACTCGCACATCGATTGATACCTATCAACCTGTGTCGTACTGAAATGAACGCGATATGCTATTTCTCCGCGCGCGAAGCATGAACCTAATGCATCGTGAGTGCACCAGCATATATGATTCATTCGAACCGTTTATTGGCACAAACACGGAGGGACATTCTCGATTCTCTTCCAAGCACTTCCGGTCGAGCACTTACTTCCGGTTTTCCGAATATTCCGAAAAAGTCTTGAAAAATAAAATCGGTAAGAAATCGATGGTTCCGACTGAAATTGAGAGTTATATGGAAACGATATGGTACGGGAGCATGTAAGTTTGCTTAAGTCCGAATTAACTGTCAGGATAATTAATGAAAATAAAGTTTACTGGAAGAGCGGGCGGTTTTCTTGTGAGCGGCTGAGACCGTTGCGCCACCTCGCGGGGCAGGTCTTAACCACGCGCTTCTTTCTGCGTGGCCTCTCGGATTCGCTTCGGCAGCGTGTGTAACCCAAAGTTAACCCAATAAATACACGAGGGTGCACGAACGCCGACATGCGACTGCCACTACGATTCACCTAAATCAAGGACTGCGGCCGCCTCGAATACTTTGTAAGTGTCGTTTGCCCAATCCACCGGCCGAATTCGCTCATTTCGGCTATCGTGGATGAGTAGCGACTAATATATCTATAAAGCACCTTTCGATCAAGGCTTTTCTCTTTTTTTTCAGTAATTATGCGTTAAGTTTTTTGCCGCTGTTTTTCAACACAGAGAAGGGGCCTCAACGACGACGCAAAAGCGGACGCATGTGACTCTTGGTGAGTTCAAGGCCGTCATTGGTGCGGCGGCTCCCTTTTACCTGACGCCGTTGCTCGCCCTTGGTGGGATGGTAAGCGCACTCGTTTTTTCTCTCAGTGTTGCCGTCTTCCCCATGCATAGGTCACCTGCCATAAATCCTTCGAGGCAGGCTAAAGAAAATTGCAACGTCAAACGAAATGATAACCCACAATTCGTCACATGTTGTAGAAGTGAGAATACCATCAAATATATCATAGTCACAAACATGTGCATGATATGCCTGACTTATGTAGAAATTATGTTTTTTTATTATACTCTGAAAATCGGGTTTTTCGACATCTCGAAGCGGCAATGGGCTCTTCCCAATAAGCACTTCAATTCTCCCATTTAACCCCACCGTCTGTCTGCGGTAACAAAAAAAGTTAAATAATTTAGTTAAATACTGTTGTAATTGGTATGTCTAGCCGTCTTGATGCGTCAGCCACCACAGAAAAAGTAATTCTCGAGGTAGCGAGGAAACAGTCCGTTTCCCTTATTTTGTGGGGGTTTTCGAACACATATCTTGAAATACCGTGTATATAACACAAACAGAAGACGAGCGGTCATTTTACAACCACTGTGGCATGTCGCGCTCATAAACGCTAAGTGTAACTTCTCAAGATGACGTTGAATGGTTGCGTACCCAAAAAATAAGGTTCAATATTGAGGTCCGCAAATATTCCCCACGACATTTCTGTCATAAGAAATGTGCAGTTTCATATACGTATTGTTTCGAAATTTGTAGTGCACGAAATATACGCTTCGTTCAGGTTTTTCTTTTGTTCGTAGACGTCGAAATGTATGCCTGTAACGTCGCTGCTGTTCCGACGTGTGCTCAGATACCCAAGTGCCTGTACTTGCTGCTGCTGGTCGCGTTGATGACCATCCTGGAGACGCTGCCACTGACCGTGATCAGCCTCTTCCCCGCGGTGGCCGAAGCGCTGATCGGTCTGCCCGAGAATCAATTTCCGGGTGAGATCGATAATGAGGTTGGTGCAGTATGTTCCTTCGGACCATGCGATTATGCTAAACCTTGATAATAATGTACGCTTAAGCATTTAAAAGCATTGCTATCGAAGGAAATGTGTCTGTTCTACCACATTTTTAAAATCCTATTTCTTTTTCTCGTGCTGACTACAGTCGCTATTTTCGAGTGCTACCTCTTTAACCTAGCAGAAAAATGTGGCTTGCGCCTCAATCGATTGCAATCGGGTTCACTTTTTAGTGTATAAAAGTAAGCTTAACGCCACTTTGCGGTGAGTGCTATAATTAAATATTTAATTGACTGAAGGTTAGAAAATGTCAACAGGCTTCCGCTTGGCGCTCACGTGAGTGCATACCTTAAAACCGGGTCACTTTTGTACACATTTGTGCACGTTAACAAGCCGTTGATCATTCAAAAATGCGGAACATTTAAAATGTTTACCTTTGACCTCGGATCCATAAAGCAGGTAATCTTGACATTATATTTATAGCACTTAGGGTAGCAGTCAAGTATTAGTTCAAGCAACACACACATACACGCATGCGTGCGTAGACATACAAACACATGTTCCAGTCAAGTGTAGCCCGTGCAGCCACTTTATATGTCAATGCCAAGTAATTTTCGCCCTCTGATATAGCGTTCACAATGTCGCTTTTCTACGAACCACAAAGAGGGTTTCACTGCTTCACAAAGAGCTCAATAGCCTATTTACCAGCCTGATTACACGTTGATGACTTGGAGAATCTGAAGAATGGTTTTCTAGTTTTATTATACACCTTTTTGTACGTGCAACACTGTTAAACGTATGAAATTCTCTCTCATTCAGGCAGCACTGTTTCCTGGAAGGCATTGAATAAGGATATTTGTTCACAATGAAGCTAAGGCTCCTTTAGTCCAGGACGCATTGAGCTCGGGCAGCGTCCTTGGCTCTCGCAACCAGCCTTAACTGATTCTTGAGGTTGGAGCTGCCCAAGGCTCTCTCCCTGATCTCGGTGTGCCAAAGTGTGCGTGGGGGGGGGGGCAATATTGGCGATTGTCAGCAGCCTCGTATACCATATCGCGAAGGGAAGCGGATTCGCCGCAGAAGCAGAATTGCGGACATAATCGTTTAAAGGCTATGACGTGATTTCTCCCGCACCCAACCAGAAATCACCTAACTGCCTGGAATACAGCACACAAGCGCATGAAGTATATCTTTGGCACATTGGTAGCTTGCAATATCTGTTCAGTATTACCATTTCCTGTTGTTTTTCCGTCTTCTTGTTTATCGCTACAAGAACATGCTGTGGGTTAAGGGACGAACATAGCGAGCCTATGGTCGTTTTGATTCCTGCAACGACAGATGGACATTATGACCATGGTGGGCTTGCTGCTGTTGTACGTGGCCGTTGACCTGACGCCGCTGTGGACGCGTCTGTCACTGTGGCTGCTCAGCTGGCGGGGCGCGCCTGTCAAGCCCCTGTTCGCAGGACTCATGACCGTCGCCTTCACTGCCTCATTCTTCCTGCCTGCTGCCTTCGTCACGCTCGTGCTCGCCGCCTTCATCAACCGTACCATGCAGAACATAGAAGTCAGTGACATTGTGTTAGCTTCCTACCCGAACGCAAGATTTGCCTTTAAGTGAACAGCTATTTTTCTTTACATTAACGTTGGCAGAAATTACCGTTGCTAACGCCACAAAATCTCAGTGGCATGTCTAGTAACTTGCGCGGTGGTCCCCGGATGCGCACTCCGTTAGCGCTGTTTTCGTTGGCGTTACAGTCTGTGCATCATTTGGAAGTTCTCCAATGACACGCACGCACGTTCTCTGTATTAAATGGAAAAGTAGAGTGCGTTCCAGTGACATAACACTTGTTGCAATGCAACGACTCCCTATTTTATCAAGAAGGTTAAGCAGGATTGATTGCTCTTTAGAAGCTTTCATACGGAACGAGCTAAAGACTCCCTCCAAACGCCTGGAGAAAAAACGCGTTAAATTACCAAATTCTTGGCTGCTTTTCACACATTTCCCTTTATTTCCACTGCGTACATTGCGCGAAGCATGATTTAAAAAGGTCATCACGGCGACGCCGACGCCAAATGTTCCCTTTGTGTGGAACTGTTATCTTAAAGATCACACAACGTTTAAAGCTATAAAAGACGCACGGAGATCAGACCCATCCACACACTAATCATTATTCACGTGGTCGCCAAACTCTCTGCTGTGTCGGAGTATACTCTTTTGAGTAATTGTCGTATGAAACTCTATGGTTTTAACTGAATGGTTCTCGGTTCTTTGCGCCGTGGCGTGGCTCATCATCGCTGCAGGACCACGTCGTCGAATGCATGCACGAGCGCTCCCAGATGCGCGCCTTGCATCACGATTCTTTCCGCGCATGGATGTCGAGCGCAGATGTCTCGAGGCACAGGAACATTTCCCCGCCAGAGCCGGACACCAGGCTTTCCAAGACGTCACCCTTACGCACGGACCACGTGCACCGAGGTGAGTCGGCTTTTGGGTTCCAATGCTGTGGTCTACTACCGCAGCAGTACCGATATATCTTCACTAACTCATACTGATTTATGTCGTTAAAACTTACACCTACGTGCACTGTCTGTGATATTAGATGCGAAGTATCTTAAGGCGAAGCTCATTCCGGTGGTGGTGGTGGTGGTGGTGTGCGGCGTGACCACCCTTACTGCGCATGCGCATACCCTCTCCACACACCTCCTCTCCACTCACCCTCCCCCGTTCCACTTTCCCTCTCCACATTCCCTCTCCCCACCCTCCCCTCTCCACTTTCCCTCTCCCCTTCCTCTCTCCACTTTCCCTCTCCACTTTCCCTCTCCCCTCCCCATCTCCCATACTCCTCTCCCCTCCCCCTTTCCACTCTTCCACTGAAACGCGGGCTAGACATGCCGAAATTCTCTCCTGCGCAACGCCGCGATGAGCTCGAGCGCATGCGCGTCCCCTCCCCTTCTCCCTCCTCTCCTACGCTGCCCTCCTCTCGCCCGCCTGTTGAACGCGTTCCCCGCTCGCCCTGTGAGAATTAACGGCCGGGCTAGATGGAAGATACGACGCGCGTAGCGTCCCTCTTCGCGTTCCACGACGCGAGGTCGGTAGCATGCCCAACGAACGCCAACGAAACGCGATCGTGCAATTGCTCCGGCTTCGCATCGCCTCATGGTCCCCTTTAGCGGGAGATGGTGTAATTTTATAGACTCATCGAATGCTGTCAGCTATACCCGGACCCACGAGATGCTAACGGAACACGAATAGAATGGAATCTTGTAGATAATTAAGCTTTTGATGGGAACCGGTAAATAAAAAATAAAAGAGGAGAAAATATGAATACTCCGTCAGGAACTTTTATTGAGCAACACTGAAGCAGCTGGTCAATTTGCGCTGCACTTCCTTCTTTTCAATATTTGGCAGTCAATTCTTCTGAAAAGTAAAAAAAAAGAATCTAGTATACTGAAGAATGCATACGTAGGCTTTCTGATATATCGGTCAAGATCCTGTTTCGAGGTCGTAATATTCAATTATGGGCAAAAGTATGACCATATTACGCGCATTAAAAGGTTTTAGTTCCACGGGACGTTGGCCGGGAATAATAAGAAAAATGTATTAGGCCAAAAACGAATTATGCAAGATCGTATCAAAGATATGCCACTGTACTAACTTTCGAAGACAAAGTGAACACGAACTAAGCGGCTCCACGTAATCGCGACACGCATAAAGAATTTTAATCGCTTTCGTACCATGAACAGCAGTATTCCTCAATATTAAAACATATTCTGACATTCCAGTACATAACTTTAAAATGTTCCTCTTGTTATAGCGACAGCAACTTTCCCTCCTAATCCAAAATTGCGTGCTTTCTGTGAGCACCTTTATCACGTATCTGCAGGCTTTCTAACCCAATCACACCTAAGTGTCTCCGCAGGCGTCGTCCATTTAGCCACTTCCTTTGTGAGCTATTCTGTTACTACAATGAGAAGCTATTTTCCTACTAACCGGTTCAGCTAAATTTGCACCTAGTCATAGCTAGAATGTGTGCTAATGGTATTGACCCTTCAATTGATACCGCGATTTTACTGACATTTAAGACAAGCAAGAAGTCATATAAGAAGGATAAGCAATTGACAGGAACCGTGACGCAAGCCTTTCAAGAGCGTTTTTTCCCGAAGTCAAAAATATAGTTTTACAATGGTGGTGGCAGAAGCCTAACATAAATGAAATCTCAGAAGTTTAGCTGGTGGGCCGAACACCTTAAATTTCTCAGAAAGCATCTCGGATGTCCAGGCTCTTATGAGCTACGTGCCGTGGCTCGTTCCTCAAGTGTTAAATTCAGCTAAAGAAATAAGTCTTCTTACGACATGTGATCTGCTGTCACGCCAAGATATGGCCAGGCACTGCAATATCTTTAGATGTCCACGTGCTTCTTTACTCTGTAAAGACGAGACTACCAAGAGCGCGCTGTGCTCATTTGTCAAGTACAAGCATAAAAACTGTTCGCCTAATAACCTGCTGCACGCTGACGCAGGTAACTCGACCACTTCGCTGCTCGAACATGCGCTGCTCGCACCTCTCACATTGCTGCCCGAGGCGCTGAGTGAGTCTCCTACAGCGGTGACTGCGAGTTCAGGCGCCGGCAGTCCTTCATCGCCTACGACTGGTGGGCCTACTAGCAGCGCCCCTGCTAGGCCTGTGCCTGCGGGCCGTGTTCCTACGTGCTGCAGCCGCGCACCTGTGAGCAGTTGTAGTGCACCTTCAAGAGATGCATCTACAAGCGAGAGGCCTACAACCAGTGGACTTGCTACTCGTGGGGCTATTAGCTGTGCACCTACAAGCGATGTACCTGCCAAAGGTACGTCACAAGTAGAATATTCTAGAAAAACAGTCACAGTTTCGCCGCAACGGCGGAGCAATGAATGCGATAGCAACAAATTGGAATGTAACGAGAAGAACGGAAAGCAGCTCGAAATTGCCAGCGTGTCGCTCGAGCCCAAAGGACGCACGAAAAGAACGCACACAGGACGAGCGCGAACTATCATGCGTCACAGCTCAATACTTGAAGCGCACTGCTGAAACATAGAGCAGGCCGCACGAAACGAATGAACAGGTATACACAGGATGAGCGCGAACTAAACGTCGCAGTTGTTACTTATTTCTGTTTGAACAGCGCGCTCCTTTCGCAAACGCGGCCGCTGCAGCGCGCGAAGACACGGTCGTACGCTCTATGACTTCAGCGCGGACATCGTGGGGAAAGCACAAGACATACAACCCCCCGCTCTAACCCGCGCCCGCCCCCCTTCTTTCCTTGAGATAAGCGCACGAAGGCGACGACCCCCTGTAGGGCAAAGAGCTTCGGCGTGCTCCTCGCCCAGCGCGCTCCTCGCGCCATCTCGTTGGTAATGAAGAAATGCTTATAGGCGCCTGCCAACTCTGAGTCCGGCCAGCGGTAAAGGATGTGTATATAACGCTCGCCGCTAGCTACGTGGACGATCTGCGCTCCGTGGCGTAGTGGCCAGCGCTATGCGCTGCCGAGCGAGAGGTCCCTGGTTCGATTCCGCGCTTCGGAAGCATTTTTCTGAATTATTCTTCTTTGGGGCGTTTATATATATATATATATATATATATATATATATATACGGTGCATGACGGCGGCGACGGGGACGGACAAAAACCAGCCGAGACTGTCCATATAATTGCTATCGCAATAAAAATGGTAACAGAAGTTTCGTATGTACCTGCCACGCGTTTGACAATAACCACCCCTGAAAGGCTTCACATGCTTCACTGCGAAAGGCAAGGAATATATTAATGAAAAATAAGTGTGTACAGAAGCATTAAACCGCTGTAATGGGCCGTCCTCTTGAGCGCCTTCTAGTGGGTCGCCCTCTTCGCCTCTTCTCGGAGAGCACGCCCCTCGTGCTCTTGCTCGTGAGAGTCTGCGCTCTGTCGTTACTGTCGTCGCTGCGCATCGTCGCCGTCGATCTCGCCGTCAATAAACGCCTTTACAAGTGAAACATTGGTGCCGTAACTACACCGTCTCTGACAAAAGTACTCTTTGACGGTATTTTAATCAGTGTTTTAATGTTCGATAGCTTCTTCCGGAAAAAAGGTTAGGCTTGACTTTTCAAGCACGAACACCATGAATTACAGTCAAAAGACAAACTCGACATCGTTCAGAGATATGCTTTGTGTGACGAATAACAAGACCTCAAACGTTTATGAATGTCCCTTTCACGGCACCAACAAAGTGTGAACAGCGTAACAGAGAAATATGATCATCTCGTGAGTAAGAATTTTAGAAAACTAACGTATCCTCCGAAAATTGTTATTACATAACGTTCTCCTAAACTGGGAGAATCCGGTATAAGGAGTTGTCCTTTTATTGGGCTACCATATGCGCACTACATGAGCTCCGAAATTGACGCAGTGGACCCCCAGCAGCAACAACCGACAAAGTCGGCGCCACTCTCATCGTTCGGCCAACGGGTCGCACCCATGGCCACATCCATGGCAGCACCCGAGACCGCACTCAATGCTGCACCCACGGCTGTACCTTCGGCCGTACCAGTGACCGTACCCGTGGCCGCATCAGTGGTGGCACCCGAAGCCGCACCCGAGGCCGTACCTAGGGCCGTACCGGAGGCCGTGCCCAATGCCGTGCCCGAAGCCTTACGTGAGGCCGCACCCGAGGCCGTTCCCGTGGCTGCGCCTGTGGCTGCACCCGTGGCGGCACCCGTGGCGGCACCCGTGGCAGCGGACGCCGTCGCGCCCACGATCCATTCCGACGAGAAGTGCGGATCGGCTCTGAGACCATCAGCGGTGCTCCTCAGCGGCACCTCGTTGCCCATATCGCCTCCAAACATGGTGTTCAAACCACTCGGGCGTAAACCACACCTTCATTGTGGCATTGTCTCGGAGATCGACCTACACATAGTCGGTGCGTGGTGCCGACTTCATGGCGGGGGACGTATACGTGTTACGAAATAGCGCAGTTCGCTCCTCGACCTTGTTGCCAGCTCTGTGATGAAAAGTATGTAATACCGAAACAGCCAACAATTGGTTCTGCTAATAGTGCTGCAACTCAGGATGGAGAATGTTATGCGGGTTTATTGTTTTTAGCTCGCTGTTCTGCGCACGACTCACAGAATAGGACATCAACTGCGTATCGCAAACACTGTGGAAACCGCGACAAATTTAGAACTGGGAGACTTTAGCGAAGTTTAGAAATTTGCAAGGTGTGTGACCGGGCTAGTTGGTATTCCATAGTGACGTGAACAGCGCGTGTAATACACAAGGACAAAGAACCGACGAGGACTAGCGACGAGAACAGCGCTATTCCTCGTCGGTTCTTCGTCCTTGTGTATTACACGCGCTGTTCACGTCACTTTAGAAATTTGTCTTGTCGCCTAATGATTAATGTTCGTGATGCGACATGACCTTGGAAAGAGAACCTTACCGAAAATTCACCAAGCCGAAGCTCTGTCACTTCATCGCTATGTCCTTCACAGAATCGAAATGAAGAGGAATTGAAGTAGAATCATGCGTCGAGATACCGAACGCTAAGTACCAGGTTTCAGCTTAAATGACCCAGACTCTAAATTATGCGGAGCCCTCCACCTAACGGCGTGCCTCATAATAGCAGCGTGGTTTGCACGTAAAAACTCACGAAATATTATTATCGCTTTAACGAGACAGCCTGATCTATGGACGCGGGCTGTGGACCAGGTCGAACGACCTAACGTGATGCCGTCCGTCCGGTTCTCATCGCACGCTTGCCGCCAGAGTTCGCTAGCAAGCAGCTCTGTTTTAACCAAACCCGCCACCAAGAATTAAGCACGCTTCCTCTCAGCCCAGTTGTCAGGGTAAATGAAACCGCCATATAGGGTCGTAACATATTCTAGAAATATTCTAAATATTGCGTACTTCGAAAGCCGGTGCCCACGTTGGCACGTCTTTCCCATATTACAAGCGTGTATGTTCAGATGGGGCGTCCTCCCTTGTTCAAGGCATTAGATTTGTAAACGAGTTAGGGCCTCCCATATTTCTTTCTATAAAGCAAAAAGAAAAAAAAGTGAGAGTTGCACAGAAAGCGTGTGAGTGACATTCCTTTGACAACAAGAAGGAGCTCTTATGGGGCCACTATGTTTTGGGTTGATTTTTCACTTTCTTCGACTTGCAGACAGCGATCCTGGAAAGCCAAGCAAGCGCATTTCGGCAAGAGAGTGAGTTTTAACAACAACTTTACAACATATCACTGTTAGGCTGCAAGGAATGATAACTCTCATTCACTGTGCGAGCCCGCCTTACACGAGTTCAGAGCAGTGCGCTTTGCGCCGTTGCTATCTTGGCAGCCACGGTGGGATGTCATATTTACACACAATGTTCCACGTGATTTCCTATAAAACGATTGCGATACGAAACGTGTATATATACTGACGCCACTATTCTAAAAAGTTCGTCATCTCACAAAAAATGCTAAATACTAACATTTTCCTTCAGTATAAGCCATCTCCTTGGTAAAAAACACGTGGCCAGTATTGATATTGTCAGTCAAAAGTAGACTACATTACCTCGCGGTACGGTCTGTGCAGAAACATGCTGTCCAGGTATGCGTATAGGACCGCTATTCTTGTTAGCGCAATTTTGTCGCTTTTTTTTCCTGCTGATCACATTGGTTAATGCCGTTTTGAAAACTCTAAACTTAAGTTGTGTTTAAGAGGTGTAAAACTCGCAGCTTTGGCGACACTAATGTATCGCAGAGTATTAATTCTATTAACAAGTCAGCCTTAATCTTGTAGTGGTCATAAAGGCTTTTCTGCTGTACCATATCATCGTAATGGTCTAAGGCAGAAAAGTAACATCATTGTAGCAATCTGCGTGATATTGTGGCCAATCTATAAAGACTTAGTTGTCGTCGTGTTTTCCTACTAATTTCTCTCAGAGTCTTCCTTGACAACCTCTGTATATAGTCCCTATTTCAAACGGACGTTCTTGCATCAGAGCAAGAACGTCCTGGAAAGTAGTGGCTTATTGCACCTTAAGCACGACGTTTGAGAACTTTCATGTCTCTCTATATAGAGAGCGCTTACATGAATTCTTCTTCCGCAATTATCACAAGACTACATAGAAAGCGGAACAATGTGGGTATAAAAAATTCGGCAGATCCCACGTACTGTGGGAGTCGATGTTATGCGAAGCATGCGGCGGGTAGGTGACTCTGGCGTAACTTCTTTTACTGAGCGACACGTTACAAAATGACGCTAAATATTTGTATATATTTTATACGCACACATATATACGTTGAAGAGCTGCATATGTGTTATATAAGCAGTTGTTTACGGTTGGGTAACGCTGCCAATGACAACGTGGGTATTACCAACATCAGAAGCGGTAAGCTGATATGTAGTGCTTATGCGTGTCCCGAGAACGCACGCGCGTTTCACGAACTCGTGTGAATGTGTGCAAGAAGTTCTTGACAGTTCTTGAACAAGGGCATCATCACCGTGATCAGTGCGCACCAGCAGCTGGTCATGACTTGTTATAGGATCCGGTCGTGATCGTGGTGAAGAGGGGTCCATGTGTATTGAAGTATGTGGTATAGTAGAGCTGTTGGAATTCGCGGATGCCTCGGTCATTTCGTCGACAAATTGTCTCTCGACAGAGCCGGCGACATATCGGAACCTGAAGCCACCTCTCGCGTTGGTGAGGCATAGGCCGTCGAGGCTGGTAGGCCTGGATAGTGCTACGTAGATCAACATCAGTGGATGGTGTTTGTCCTATTCGTAGACTACCTAGGCGTATGTGGCCTACGTAGCCTAGTCTATAAATGGCTGTCAATAAATCTGACATCATCCTCGGTCAGCATGAGGCCATCGCCCAGCCTCTTAAGAAATGAAGAGGGCACTTCATCGTTCTGGTGGACGAAGTGCACTTTACGATGCGGTGATGTGAATATCATATGTAACTTTCGTTAATGTATTCCTCCGGGGTCGAGCAATGCTTCAATATAGCTTTCTGAATCATAGGAATACAAACGTAAAGTTTATTAGACTGCTATAAAATCGGAGCCAACACTGGAACTACATAAGTCAATCTGATATCACGCCCGTATCGTAGGAGTACACATCGTAGGAGTATCATGTAGTGTTTATTGCTTTCTTGTAAAATTAGATAGCCAGCACCACAACCACAATTGACGTTGCACCGATATTACGCCTGCGTAGGCTGGTTTTCCAAACCAATTTATAGACTTGGCGTGGCTCAGTGGTAGAATACCTGATTGCCACGCAGATTGCTTAGGTTCGATTCCTGCTGGGATCCTAAATTTCATTATTTCCATTCGATGAGTCAACGCGGCCGATGTTGGTATTACTTAACTCTCTAGCATTTAAGTTACCAATGTCTGTTGTCGCCGTTCCTGGGTAGACATAAACTGTCTATCACCTGTGGCGCATACCCGTACACCGTGGCCCGTGGTAAACGGGTATGTGCCACACGTGTCTAGTGGAAAGGGTTTGACGACGTACGCGACAGGATTTTGACGTTATTTATGTCATGACCCGGCAGTCATATTCGTCAAATCCTCTTACCCACCCATGCAAATTTTGGTCTACACCAAGTTAAGAAGGCGATCATGAGAGCACCCAGACGTAGGCGGCTAGATAGATAGATAGATAGATAGATAGATAGATAGATAGATAGATAGATAGATAGATAGATAGATAGATAGATAGATAGATGGGTAGATAGATAGATGGGTAGATAGATAGATGGGTAGATACGTAGATAGAAACGCTCCAAGTGCCAGAGGTTCGCTAAGAAATGCTTCGCATTTAAAAGCAGTTCCAGAAACAGGGTGTGCCATAAACCACTTTGGTTTGAGAATGCACCATTTTCTCAAGGCGAGTGCTTACGTCTGCAGTAATGAAGCAAAACGCGTACAAATGCAGAATGTTCACTTACTGTCTGCATACCTGCTGAAATTACCGTTGAGTGCGTTCGCAACAATGTACGGCTCCTGATCTTTCTTGCAGTGTGTACACTACACTGCACAAGGCGCTGATTGTTGGTGTCGTCTACACCACCATCGTGGCGAGCGAATGCAGCTACATCACAGGCCGCACAAAGCGCATCATCGACAGCCAGTTCAAGAGGTACGCATTCTCTACTGCACTGTTATTAAGGCAAAAGCCTTACATGTCAAAATCTTTAGAAACGAGTAATGCAAAAGACCACCCCGTCATGTCATCATGACGTCACAGATCGCCAAAATTTGTCGCGTCATCATGCGCTAACATGTGCAGTTGTTTATAATGAATCAATGAATAAATCGATCACTTTTTATTATTAGAAACAATACAGTTTAACGACCACGCTTACACACGCTTACGTCGGGGATTATGTTGGAGATGTGTCCGAGATTATGTTGGAGATGACAGGCATATTTCTCTTTGTTGTTAAAGCGGAAGTGCTTGAAGGCTGCACAGGGAGCCTGAAATTTAACGGACGAGGCAATAGCAAAATCAACTGAGGCATAAAAGTTTCATGGTGCTGCCAACTCCAACATGTTTGATCACGACCTGTACAAGTCTGCGAAATAATTGAATAGGATTCGATTCCTACACCTATGCAGGCCCAGCTTTTTTGTTCCGCCACTTAACTTCCCAAATAAACTAGCTTAACTGTGAAGGATTCTCTCTTCGTGGCGTGCCCTGATCTCTCCTACGCATGTCTCACATTACATTTGCATGTCTAGATAATGACCTCAAGATCAATCTTACAAGTCGTGGCTGTTTGTTGCATCGAGTTACTTTGGCAAATAGCCCCTCGTTCTGTTTACTTCGGAGTGAGAAGTAGCGACAACAATGAACTTTGTTTTTCAGCCGGGATAGAGAAAGCCCCATGACGACCATGGTGTTCCTGTTCTTTATGTTTCCCATGTCTACGGTCACAATCGTCATCTTCTGGGCCTATATTTACCGCCTCTACCTACGGCAGGTGTAAGTACAGGCGAGGTGCGCGGGAATCACGCGAATTCTGGCCAGCAAGGTGTTACCATTCATGAAGTCAAATGAGCGGCCCACTGCTAATTAAAATTATATCCAGTTAAACCTGAAACCTCAATATGGCCAATTCGGTAAAATCGCCTATTTACTTTGTTATATTGAAATTTTTTTAAATTAAAATCTGCCTTCTTAAGTGTAGTTGCCAAAAACATCGTTTTTTTTTTTCTTGTGCGAAAGCGCGGGAAGACTGTGTGAATAATACCACATTACCAAAAAGCTTATTTCAATGAAGCGAAAAATAATCAGTTTGCTAGAACCTTAGATCTGGCGACCGCGGCTTCATGCTACGCCGGTGAAGGAGCCCTCTTCACTGCGGCCGAACGTCACTTGTGAAGACAAAAGCAATGCGGGTCCAATTGTTTGGGGCAATAGAGAATAAGCATTCGCAAAAATTCAACCATATGACGACTGGCCCTAGCAGAAGTTTCAATTTATCCCTTCGGTCTTCCTCTGGAGCCGCACTGAAACTTAGTTATTCACATATATTAAAGTTGCGCATAACATGCTTCCAAACAGTGAGGTACGAAATACTATTTTTTTTTTCTGTGTACATAAAGCTGCGAAAAGCGAAATGCTTCTTTATATCTAAAATTTCGTTATACTGAAGCTCGTTGTGTCGAGGTATGTCGAGTGTCTGTGTGTGTGCGTGTGTGAGACCGGGCGATTGAACATAATTACAAGCGAAATAGAGCACGATGAGGATGGGGCAGGATATCGCTATCGCGTTTAACTCTTAAAGGCGAAGCTTAAGTGTCCCTTAATTTTTACGTATAGTATCAATATTAGCGCTAGAAGTTCGTGCACTTCTCATGCATCTACAAGCCGAACCCTCTCACTTCTCTTTTCTTCGTTTTTAATCTGCATCTCAATATCTTCATTTCTCCCCTGGTGAGGGTGAGCGGGACTAGTAATCGCACTGTTTTCCTCTCAGCAACAAGCAATTGGACCAAGAATGCAACCTAGCCATGAGAGAGATCTTCCTCAAGAAACGCAAGTGCCTGGGTGCAGTCACGTAAGGCCATTCAAACGATGTCACACGATCCCTTATGCATGCAACTACCTAAATTGAATCGACGGCGAAAGCCATGTCTTCTATTTTTTTCAGTTGAATGTATTAATACCCTCTTTTCGCGTTTAATTAGGCATCTATCGCTTTCGCCTTAAAACGCTCTACAGCTAATCCAGGGAAGAGGAGATAAGAACCGCCCTTAACTGAACATTATTCGATAGCTTTCTAAATCATAATAAGGTCTTCTTCTGTCTGATCTGATGTTTTATTTAATGCGAAGCGTTTCTATCTATCTATCTATCTAGCCGCCTACGTCTGGGTGTTCTCATGACCATTCCCTTAGCTTGGTGTAGACCAAAATTGACATGGGAGGGTAAGAGGATTTGACGAATATGACTGTCGGGTCATGACATGAATAGCGCGAAAATCCTGTTGCGTACGTTGTGAAACCCTCTCCTCCAGACACTTGTGGCACATACCCGTTTATCACGGGCCGCGGTGTACGGGTATGCGCCACAGGTGATTGACAGTTTATATCTACCAAGGAATGGCGAGAACAGATATTGGTAATTCAAATGCGAGAGCGTGAAGGGACACCGACATCGGCAGCGTTGACCCGACGAATGGAAATAAATATTAGGACCCCAGCAGGAATCGAACCCAAGCATTCTGCGTGGCAGTCATGTATTCTACCATAGAGCCACGCTAAGTCTGTAAACTGGTTTGGAAAAAGAGCCTATGCAGGCGTAATGGCGGTGCAACGTCAATTGTGGTTGTGATGCTGGCTATATAGTTTTACAAGAAAGCAATAAACACTACATATGTACTCCTATGTAGTCCTATGATACAGGCGTCATATCAGATTGCCGTATGTGGTTTCAGTGCTGGGTCCGCTTTTATAGCAGTCTAACAAACGTTACATTTGTATTCCTACAGTTCAGCAAGCTATATTGAAGCATTGCTCGACCCCGGAGGAATACATCAACGAATGTTACGCATGATATTCCGATGATTGCACCATACGGTGCCCTTAGTTTTGATAACGTGTGGGCTGACGTTACGTCGTACTATAAGTTACCCTTGAAACGCCAGTGTTGTCGACGTGCCTGGTAAGCCGACGATGTGCACACAGCTATTACACTTACAAAAGCATGTCGATCCACCTCGTAACACTTGGCTAAAAGCCACAAAGTACAGCCTAGATGTACTGGCTGACTGGTTCGCATGAAACTGGTTGTCACAGCGTGTGGGATCTGCCGAATTTTATATATATATTTGTAGTGATTCGCTGGCCGATGAAATGGCCATGACTTATCCCACATTACGTGCATCCGCTTCCGATCACTTTCTCTGTGCTTTGCGGGGTGCGCATGAAAAAGTGATGTATTATCGACCATTTTACATTCAGAGAATTTCAATAAACCGAAGAAGATAAGAAATCCTATCATTGCTCAAAAGTCAAACATTTAATGCATTCAAATACTGTTAAGTAGAACGCCAATGTATTCTGATATTAAGGCCCCCTTGCTAAACATGCTGACCTCATTAAAAATCTTTTTAGGGTATGTAATGTGAAATGATATTGTTCCATGGGCCAAACGTGCCTGGGAAGGAAAAAAATACAGAAGTTAGCAGTTATCTTTATTTGCCAACAGCAGCTCTTCATCAGGATTTACTTACAAGCCAAGGTGACACCCAAAGGGTCAGCAAAAATTAACTGTGCACGGAAGTTTCATGCAGGAAGTGGTGTCAGCTGACCAGAACTGAGGTCCACAAGTGACACATGAAACAACATAATACCAATTCCTCGAAATTTCATGTTCCAATAGTCGAATAAACAAAACCTTTTCACATGGCAGTATGTAATAGTACACTATAGCAATATTAATAATACAGTCTCAGTCATAGCATGATGCGCAAAGTCTTACACTACGTTTATCTAGAACTTAATCTACAAGCTTCAGCAAACACGCTCACATGCAAGATAACGTGTTGTACGCAGTGCTCTTGTCTTTCTTTGTATGCTGGTTTGCAGGAAGCCAGAATTGATTGCTGCGTTGATCTTCATGTCGTTCGTGCTGACATTCACCTTAAACGCGACTGGAAACTTCGGGTGAGAGCTATATTTTTTGAAGTACCAGCGTTTCCGCATCATTTCCACCTTGAACCAAACCTAAGCATTTAAAAGGAAGCCAAAGTGTGCAGGTTCACTGTACATTTGAATGGCCGAATTGTTTCCTAAGCGGTAGGTATACAATTCCAAGCAGTTCGTGTCATGGTGTAGCAGGAAAGTTTGCAGAGTAAGAGTCTAGATGAATGTGCATAATTACGGACATTATAGTAGCCAATCCGTTACCACTAATTACTGCATCCCTCACAGCCCATACATTCGGTACGCTGAAACAAAAGCGAAGGGTGAAGTCATGAGAATTACCTGAACAGAAAAGCACCAACCCATAGGAAGAGTAACGAACAGCACGAAGGCCGTCTGGAGATGAGAAAATTCGCTGTGTGGCGGATAACAAAGAAAAGAAGAAAATCTTCTGCGCGTGTTCAGGAACGGCAGCACCATACATGAATTAGGGACACGCGAGTTTCTCAAATTAAGGTATGCCGGTATACATACATCACAAAAATGACATCGTCTCACCGCGCACCACGTTCCGCATTAAAAAAAATAAAAAGCGATGAATCATTTTCCGGGAGGGGGAGCAGTGGCAGGGAGAAATTCACGCTTTTCGAACAGCACAGGATAAAACTAGGTCATTTGTCTCGTTGCATCAAGGCTTCCTTCGTAAACATAAGTAGACGCTACTATTCTAGTGCACAAAGAAAACTTAACTTCGCAAAATCGGACTTTTATAACTTTGATTCACGATAGCGCCGGTAAAATTCAGCCACGCTGTCCTTCCTTTCCAGTTGTCGACCATGGCGATAAGAGTTGAGAATTTCGTAAATTCTATCAGGCCTACAGTATAAACAGTAGATTGCCAGTACCGGTGCTACGTGCCATAATTTCAGACGTAGTTCCGGCAGTGACATTGCTGCCACGCGTATTTACTTTCAATCGGCACCAAACATGCAAATAGGAACGAAAAATAGTTGGAGGGGACGTGACCATCTTGAACACTAGTAAAATTATCAACGGTGTAACGCTAGTAGCAACGGCGTAACGCCCGCACGCCTCTTCAGTCCGGCCGTGGCTAATGTGTGCTTCATGGCCATCGCGACGGCGCGTTTCCGGAGCTAATCGCGGAGGCCAAGCCTCTTTCCAACGCCAGCTAAAAATATGCTCTCTCTCGCCACCTTCGGCAAAGCGCAGCCCTTCACTCTTTTCACCGAGCCTCCCTCTCTCCATGCACGAAGGCCATGTGACCAGCGCTAAGCGTTACGACGGCGCTGGCGAAAGGTCGACTAAGAACTGATTTACTGTTAAAAAAATTCTTTGAAAAAATAGGCCCTCATCAAATTATGCACTCCTAGCGTACGCGCAAGAGTAAACGTCTAGAGAGAACGTGGAGAGGGCGATTATGACCGGGGTTGTCACGGAACGGCCACTGACAGCTACCTCATACCAAACATAATAATAATTATTATTGGGGTTTAACGTCCCAAAACCCCGATAGCATTATGAGGGATGCCATAGTGGAATGCCCCGGAAATTTCGAACACCTGGGTTTCTTTAACGTGCGCCTAAGCCTAAGTACTATCGTGAGCAGTATGAGCTCGAACGCGCGAGCGCTTGGCTAATAGCTTCGAACCCTACATCAGCTGATTCGCAGCGGCCGCTACCGGAAACAAAGTGGAAAGGGCGCCGCGCGTCCGCTAACTGTTGACACTCCCGCTTCGATATCGTTGCTGCAAAACGGCAGCTTATAGCGTGCCTGCTAGCGGCAATATGAATTCACATCAACGCGCACAGCCACAGCCAATGGCCCATCAACCTTTGTAGCTGCTGCGATATAGGCTGTGACGTAGCCTGCCGTGATGCACAGGCCATGCTTGTATTATATCGAGATGGTGTTGGCTGATCAGTTTGATACGCCTCTTTTATTTTTGCTTTTCGTGCAATGTTTTTTTTTTTTCGTTATCATTGCTAGCGGTCGATGGCACGCAATCAGCTGCTGTTTCGCAGCAACGCTAGCGAGGCGGGAGTACCAACTGTCAGCGCAAGGGCGCCCTCCTTTCCCCTCCGGTTCCGGCAGCGCCATCCACGTTTCACGTAATCTCGGTTTTGAGGCTATTTGCCACGCGCTCGCGTGTTCGAGCTCATATTGCTCACGATAGTACATGGGCCTGAAGCACTTTCGCCACCATCGAAAATGCGGCCGCTGCGGCCGATCATACCAAACAGTATCTTGAAAATGTGCGGCAGGTTTGGTGGGCGTACACCTTATGAGCCATCTTGCAGATAAGTGCCTATGACAAAGAAAGCTTTATACCTGTGGCGTCTGTATCCTGAGGTTAGTGTATGGTACATGCGTAGATGGTGATAAACGCTCACGCAAAGCTTTGCGCACCCTATTCTAAAGCTGAATAATAGAAAGTTAATACGCTAATAATAGGGACTTCGCGCATGCTATTCTAAAGCTGCCTAGAACTGTTCTATAACAGGGTACGCAAAGCTACACCTTAGCGTTTGTCACGACTGCGCATGCGTCATACGCTCGCTATCCTATTGGGCACCCACGTCAAGTGACGGAAATGGCATACGCAACGAAAGCTATCTTTGCGTACAGTATTTTAAAGCTGCCTGATATCATGGGTCAGGCAAAGACGAGCCTCGTATCCCGAGGCAGCCTGCCTGGCATCACATTCTGACCTGCATTTTTCCCCTGACCTCCAGGACACCAAAATGTCTCTTTGAAAGCTTTCAATAGAACTACTGTTCACGAGAGCACTGGTTAAACTTTGTCTCATGCTTACCTCGGCGTTCTCGACGGTGGGGCTGGACGCTGAGCATTCGGAAACTCCACCCGCTTCGCAGAAGCCACATGAGAATCCCTCAAGTTGCCACAAGCGCGTGGTGACACGTAGCAAGAATAAGCCACCATGATATATGGTGTTCTGGAAAAATGACAACTGTTGTAGCACCCGCACTAAAGCAAAGAGCGCCGACACGAAACATCGCCGTGGTGGAGCGAGCACCGAGCAAGAACACAAACTGAGTCGACCCCCCGAATCCACCCAAATCGAGAAACTTCCAGGCTGTTATCGCCGGCATCGATCTCGCCGGCCTCTTACAACGTCACAACCCTCCCGCCGTACGTATTGGCGTTGTCTGATCTTGACAGCAAGGATGAAACGGAAAGCCTACGCATCACACACTGCCGCAGAGTTGCCAGATGCTACCGAGCTAACAAGCAAATAATCATCACAAAAGAAGCGAAAAAAAGCGGTGCGACTTTTTCGACGAAGCCCGGCGGAAGCGGAAATTTAATGAATTTTCACATTGTTCAAAATATTTATAATTTTAATAAAAAAATATCACTCAAATACGAAGGAGAGTTGAAAACATCACTCTAATTATTTTTGTACAGCGATAATGTGAACGAAAGCACATATTTACTTTTTAACATTGTCTCCAGGGTAGTCTCCGTTCGGTTGAATGCACGTTCCCCAGTGCATGATTAACGTTACTTGCTGATTCTCCCAACGTGTGTTTGACTTCAACACTCAACTACTCAAAGTCATTGACAAACGTGCTATTGGTGAACGTGATGATCAATAAAATAACTATATTTGCTTCAAGAATGCAAATAAGCTCATAAAACGCGACGAGCAACTGGAAAATTATACGAACGACTCGGCGAAAAAAGAAGCCCAAATCCGCTTATTACAAGCGGAACTGGCAACTCTGCAGTGCCGGCGTGTACCCGGATGTTTTGCACTGCTCAGCGAGCGTTTGCCAATTTAGTTACAAACATGCCTGAAGCGTGCTGCGGGGGCGCCGACAGAGACGCAGAGCGAGGTGTTATTGCCCATGACTGTCGAGTCATAGCATAGTCAACTCGCTTTGTCATTGCTGCTGTGATAAGGGCGCTTGTAAAAAGAGGGGCCTCTTGACGAAGTAGGGAGAGCGTTGCAAGTAGCGGCCACGGAGTCGGAGGACAGCGTCAACGAAACCTGCGCACTCACGTTCTCGGGTCCTTTTTTGTACACCCTGATGAGCGAGAGGAGACATATCGCATTTCGGGCGTCACCGCCGCTTTAGAGCGGTTTTGCGTCAGGTCGGGTTAATAAAACTCCCTCTTAACCGGAAAATTTTTTGCTTGGGCTCACCCGGACACAGAGTCAGAAGATGTGTACTCAGTGTAGCTCACTCCTACTCAAAACTCAGTAAAAGTCTTACTGAGGCAGGCTTACTTGGACTGAGGTTTACCGAGATTATAGGCCTAGGCTCACTCGGACTCGGAGGTTTGAGTCCGAGTGTGCCTGAGTAAGTCTATTCATGCCGACCTATGCCTGTTGTTACCCACTTGCTCCCGCCTGCGACGTATAACTTTCGCGAGCATACAATTAATATAGCTAATATAACTTTGGAGAGAGGAAGCGATTTTCAGTTGTCTTTGAGAAGAAATTTCTATTTCCTAGCAGCGGGTAGGGAAAGGATATCTCGCTCACGTATTCACGCGAGCTTTGATAAACGTCAGCTATCTGTATGTCTCTTCTTGTGTATACCACACTGCAGCACATAATATTATGTGACTTTGTACGTGCCCGTAGAGCTGGTGACCTGCGTTGCCTGTTAGCTTGGAAAGTTTTGGCATGTTCGAAAAGTGTCCCATGTCCTCTTTGATAAAGTCGGCCTGATGATACCTAAGGCTGGATAATTAATGGCAAGTCTCTGCTGTGCTGCTAAATGAACGTTAGTGTTGGCTACTGTTGGTGACCAGCGGTTGTCTTGCCAACACAACCGCTAGTCATTAAGAGTAACAGCGTGGATTCCAGCAGAAGGCAAGCGCGCGAGGGGTAGGCAGAGGGTCAGTTGAGCAGTTAGGTGGGAGTTTGCGGGGATATCGTGGCCGCAGCAATTACAGGACCGGGTTAATCGGAGGAATATTGGAAAAGCCTTTGCCCTATAGTGGGAGTAGTCAGGCTGATGATGATGGTGACTGTTGGTGAAATTTGGCTATTCGTTAATTGATTTTTATCCAATAATAAAATTACCTGACAAAATTGCCTTTCTTGTGCGTACCGTACTGCAGCATCACGTACGCTATGACTACGTACCTGCTGGTGGTTCTCGTGATCGGCGTCCCGCGGCGGCTTGGCAACCCGTTCTTGGCGGACGCGAGCGTCACGTGGCCCCTCATCAGTGCTCACTTGCCCTGGGACATGATCATCATGCGAGTGGGAGGCGTGGAGCTCGAGCACCTGTCTCGGGCACGTCTTCTCGTTCTATAGCTTTCCTTTGCTGCTGTTTCTTGTATGCAAGGAAATTAATTAATATCTGGGGTTTAACGTCCCAAAACCACGATATGATTATGAGAGACGCCGTAGTGGAGGGCTCCGGAAATTTTGACCACCTGGGGTTCTTTAACGTGCACCTAAAGCTAAGTACACGGGCCTCAGACATTTTCGCCTCCATCGAAAATGCAGCCGCCGCGGCCGGGATTGTATGCAAGGAACAACAGTAATAAAGGGACATAAGGGGACAGCACACACCAAGGGGAACTTTCTTTTATTCATTCACTTAATGCGGGCAATTGTGCTCTCGAAATGGAGCGTTTGCATGACTGAGCGGTTAGAATAAAAATTAGGAACCCTTCCCCGATCGGGTGAGTCTGGGCAAGCGAAGCTTAGCGTGTGCGTGCCTGGCCTACTGTTTTTCTTTATTTCTATCGCATTGCGCAATGCTCCCTCCTAACCTTATCCTTCCTCCATGCCGGGAATCGGACCTTCACCTGCGTGCTTAGCAGCGCAACACTTCTGTTGCTACAGGCAACAACGATGGTCATGCGTGAAACAATGAAATACAAAAAAACAAAGGCAACAATGACATGTGGCATTGTAAAATGACATGTGACCTCGATGACCTTCGAGGGCCACACATGTATGCACCCGCATTCCTATACACTTGCCGGCGCCGGGTTTTTCGCGACCTACGTCGCCGCAGCCGCCACCGAAATCTGTGAGTCATAGAAGCTTTGCTTAAAAATAAACTGTTAATCGTACTAGCTATGAAGTCTACTTCTATGGGAGAGTTCCATGAGTATATTTAGAACAAACTATTAGCGATTTAGGGCAGTATACGCACCCTACTATGGGGCAGCAGTAAACTGTCCCGGAAGAAAGCCTGCCGAACTAAGGAAGTTGCATGCAGCTGTCTCTAATTCGCAGAACTACAAAGTTAGTCATGTTGGTTTGTACTGAACAGTCTTACATTCAGCCATGCTTACCTAAGCAATGTATTCCGTGCCTTATTGGTCAAAGACCTAGATATTTCCTTTACCGATGTCTGGAGGGAGCGCCGCGCAAAGTTGCATTGCAATTTCGCTATATAACAAATGCCTTTATACTAGCCCAGACGTATGTACTGGAAGAGTATATATCTTGTGATGAGAATGCGAAGAGCAGCATAACATAGTTTAAAGCTGTGCCTTTCAAGGTCATGTTTAATGCGACCCTCGGCTACGCCAACGACAGGATGTAGCAGCAACTTCAGGAAGAGTCATAGAAAGTCGCGCTTTTCCTTTACTGCTTGGTTAATCGGGCCAAATATTCTTACATGCAGCAACTATAGCCCTACAGTTCCCGTATAAGTCCTCCATTACTGCATCTTACGGCAGTAAATGAGAGGGCCGCATTTCAACGCTTAATTGAATTCATCAAGGAAGCAATCAGCTGAGTGACACGACTGCAGTTGTGTTGATATTGTTGCGTATTGCTACGTTTACGATGTTTATCTCTTTACCTGTGACCACTCTTACCAGATTTTATTGCTCTGCTCAAGCTCTTATAGTGCGTCATGTTTTGATTAAATAATCTTGTCCAAGAGAGTCTCGCGCCTGGCGTGAATATTGTTGTAACTCATTGAATGTACTCTCGACCGCAAAAGTTCGCGGGATGTGCAGCGCATGGCCGAGCGACGGAAAACTGCATTGCTGCGTCACCTACCGTGATGCCGCGGGTATTGAGGCTATCGGCCGCAGCGCCCACGATTAGATCCTGCAACGGCACATTGTCTAAACGCGCCGTCGTTAATCGCCGAGGCCGATAGCCTCAACACCCGCCGCATCACGGTAGGTGACGCAGCAATGCAGTTTTCCGTAAAGTCCCTGGATATTTTTGGGAAAGTACCGTATTTCTTTTAACCGAGCCGCCACGCCGAGCACCCTCCTCTCCCGCCTTCCACCTCCCCGCTTCACAGGCGAGCGCCTGATGCAGGTCCCCTCCTCTCGCGGTTACGTGCTGTGCCAAACTCACGTGTCGGCCAACTTATCGACGTGTACGACGGTGTTGTGGCTGACGACCCCGCACGCCTTTCGCGCTGGCCACGCCCTCACCGTCGAGTGCCCCTTCGAGTGAACTTGCACCTGCCGGGCATTCGATCCAAACGCCACACCCCCATCAGTGCCATTGCTCAGGAGGCCGCGGCGCGGATGTATCAGGACCTGGCCGGGAGGACGCGGGTGTTCACCGATGGGTGCGTCCTGCAGGATCGCTCAGCCGCGGCCGCCTGCATAGCCCCTCAGCTCAGCTCGGAACGACAGTGCCGCTTGCGATACTGTGCATCCTCAACAACAGCTGAGCTAGTCGTGCTCCAGCTGGCTGCAGACCTCCTGCGCAATTCGCCGGCCGTCACGAGCGCAGCAATCTTCTGCGACTCGAAACCTGCCCTCCGCCAGCTCGCGAGGGAGGAACGAGGCCCCCTTCTTGCTCAGCGTGCCGCTCTCAGCCTGCTGGCCCTCCAGGAACGAGGCTGTGATGTGGTCCTTCAGTGGCTCCCTTCACACGTCGACATCGCAGGCAACGAGGCTGCAGACGAACTCGCAAAACGAGCACACTCCGCCGAGACTTCGCTGACGGATTACGCCAGCTCGTTCGACTCGGCACGCAACAACCTTCGCAGGGAGCTGGTGCGCGAGCATCCTGACGCACGGGTCGCCGCCGGACACCCCCCTCCTCCCATCCCAGCCACTGGTTTCACTCGCCGCGAGCGCGCGCTTCTTCTTGCCCTGAGGACCGGTTCTGTGTGGCCCGCGGAACGCAGGCATCGTCTTCGCGGCGCCGCTGCACCGAACTGCACCGATTGCGGCGCGATCGAAACCCTGTGCCACCTATTGTTTGACTGTCCTTCTCTCAACACTGCGCGGAAGCGGCTCGCCATGAAGTACCGCCTCGTCGGACTGCCGTGTGCGACCCTACAGGACTTGCTCCATCCCACCGGCCACGTGCACCGTCGCCGATCAGCCCTTGCGGCCCTACTCGCTTTTCTCGAGGATGCTGGCCTAGTCGAACGAATTTTCTAGCCGCTCACCACGGTGACTCGGACGCCCGTTCTCCTGCCCCCCCCCCACCCCCTCACTGTTTTTTCCACTCATACCTTTCTTTTTCTTCTTTACCATACTCTTTCACTCTCACTGTCCCTTTAATCCCCAATCCCCCGTGAGTGTATCGGTTGAGGTGTCCTCACTTGAGAGACAGTTATCGTGCACTCACACCCAATTTCCATTGTCATTTCCTTCTTCCTTTTAAGAATCACCTCCCCCCCCCCTTCACACGGAAAACGCGCGCGTTATCAGCGTGACATAACGTTCTTGATAGGAAAGTGGCGCGGTGGCCGTTCGGGAGAGGATATAATATAGATAAGGTTTGGACACTTGGGATATGATATGGAGGAGAGTGTCGCTACTTTCTATATATCAAGGGACTTTAGTTTTCCGTCGCTCCGCCACGCGCTGCAGATCCCGCAAACTTTCACGGCCGACAGTACATGGTCACCAACAATTACTGAAGCAAGCACATCAATATATATGCAGAGAACCTATAAACTTGACCCCTGAGTTCAGATTAGACCACTCTGCTTTATGGTTTGGCCTTTACGCTTTGCGCATTGCTTGTCTTCCTTGGCAGAAGCTCTGCCAATAAATAACTTGGTTCTTAATCGACAACTATGGTCTTGTCGCACTCCTCTAAGTACTTAATATATGTAACTTGTAGTTCACCAGAGCTAGACGATTCCTGTTCATAGTCAGGATATATTTAACATAAAAAATTACAACTACCCTATTAGAGGAGACAGAGTGCGTAACGAGCGGACAGCACAA
>NC_051179.1:81338338-81361433 GCF_013339695.2 Rhipicephalus sanguineus | reverse complement strand
GGACACGGATTTCTCAAGAACTCCAGAGAAGAAAATGGTTGAAACCGAGCGCTGGCACCTCTCACAGATCTACGGGCACGTCCACGTTCACGTAGGGATTCCATCGCGTCGGGATCTTCTCGCAGCCGCCGTTGCCTTTACCGTTCCCTAGTACTTGCTGTTGTACGTACCGCTGAAGCACTCGGTACACATGCTTCAGCAAAGCTGAAACTTCCGGCCATGATGTTTATCACTGGTTTAATCCGGACGGTTTCTTCAAGCTTTTCTCAATTATTGGTTGCGTCTCTCTAGAAATTTTATTTGTTGTTTGCCGCCCGTTTGTTGCCCTCTTCATTTGTAGTGGACCAATGGTGAGCAGTTGGAATTGCCCAATTTCCGTGGCACATGTCCGTTCGCGATGATGATAGCTTTTTGTACACATTTGTACACACCAAAGTTTTTACGGCCGTCTTAAGCAGCTTTGCTGTTAAAAGAAACACGCGTTACCTTCGATACTGTACGCGTGTGTCCAACGGGCGTCCTATTTTGTCCATTCTGTTTGTAACCAGGCGGACGAACTGCACCAGCACGAGCTGTACTTGGCGCTGCCAGTGGTGATGCAGTCGTCGTACGTACTGCTCATCCCCTACACCAGGGTCGCGCTCATCTTCATCCACCAGTACACCGATATCGAATACACCGAATTGGTGAGTGGAGCATTCCACAGAAAAAAATGTCAGCCCGTATGATTTACTTATTTTCTCTTGCTATTTGAGTATACTTCAGAGGTCCCTAATGGTATTCGTAAGGTGGGCGAGCACAATGAAAGATTATAACATATACGATCAATACAAAACATATCTTCAAACAATAAGTAAATACAGAAGAATGAAAACGAGAAAAAATTCGATGTTGAAGAGATGCGCTAATACGTCGTAACATTGTGTTATATAATATACTTGAAACCGAGCGGATAGCAAAAAATATACGCCCTTGAACACAACAGCACACGAAACAACTAAATTTTACGCAGTAAAATACAAATAGAATTACAGAGTGAGCGGGACAAGATTAAGCTAGTACAAAACAGGAAAGACCGAAATGCCTTGAAGGATACACGTGCTTCAGAAAAACTGCACGTGAGGTATCAGTTCGAGCATGTTGGTGATCCATTAGGAGCAATATAGTATACGCACATCGCGTTCGGGACAGGGGGTCGGGGGGGGGGGGGGGGGGGCATGGGTATAGGGAAGCTCGTGTACTTATGCACACATTTTATTAAAAATTGAAATTCTGTATCTATAAAATGCAACGCTTCAGTCAGATTCCGATGCTCTGTCTTATTCACCCCATTTTTCGCTATCGATTTTCATTGTCTTTCTGGAAAAGTAAGTGCATTCATAACGTAGCCTTCCTTGTTCTGCAAACCTGGGATTGATTGTATCTTATACATAAATCCGCCTAAACGCTTGATTTTATAACGGGGAACAAAACGAACACGTTACTTATAACGTATAGTTTCGTGCTGCCAAGCAAGTACCCCTACTTACCTTGCAATGAGATTGAGTGGTGTTTTCTTAAACTTTCACTCTCCCTTAAACCGGTAGAACTGTTAGCACAATATGCCACATCTCTTACTCTTTCGCAGCTCGGGCTGTCGGTATTTGTCAAGGTGGTGTCCAGCATCTGCCTCATTTTCTTCAGCAATATCATCAACCTCAGTCTACCGGCCAGGACCGACCTCACGACAGTCGCTGATGTCGCTAATGCGACTGCACCATGAACTTCTACTTTCGCTTCTATGTTGTTGTTTTTCTTTTTTTTTTTTGCTTTTCCAAGCCATCGCGCTCCCTCCCATTCTATTCACCTAATCGTGCTACAATTTTAATCTCAACCGCTCATTCTGCCTGCCCCGAATTGTTTGCATCCCGACTCTTCAATTGGTTAGCCCGCAATAACTAACAATGCACTTAACCTTGCCAATAGATAAGTGCGGTGTTATCACATAGTGTTTATTAACACGAATATTTTTAATCGTTCATGAACGCGTTACACATTGCTGTACAATCGCGTAGCTCTGTTCTTTTTCGAAAAATAATATACAGAACGATATCCCCTGGACAACAATGTTGGAATAGAAGAAGTATGTGATGGCTGTGCACATCGTCTCGCTGAAGTTTATCACTAACGGTGGCCTCGTGAATATTCATTTGTGTTTTTTGTTTATGTTTTTTGTAGCAAGTGCTTTGAACTTTGTTTCGCTCCTTTCATAGTATGTTACCATGAATTCATTCGCGCCGTTGTAGGATGAACAATTTCTATGCTGCTCCGAGAAGACATCGACAAGCGGCGGTGATCGTCAACGGCAAACTCTTGTTTCAGCGCACATTGGTGCTAGATAATTCTACGCTACCTGATTCAAGACTGTCAGAGAATGTAGACTAAATATAACCAATGCATTTGCGTCTCGGTGGTGCACTGACAATCTGTGTGTTAGAACAATGAACGCTGTTCTGTGGCGTAACTTTGTGTTCCTACTATGTTGGCAGATAAATCTGTTATGTTTATTCGACAGTAGGAGATTGAACTTGTATACCTCTCTCGCCTGCAATATTACTTGTCTTGGATTTCCGATTCGCTCCCGAAGTAATTGCTTGACAATCATTATATTACCTCGACAACTTTAGCACTTCTTCGTGTATTTATTTTCCGAAAGATAACTTAAGAAACTTAAGAAACGTATTGGTGTTCCTACGTTACGAAAAGCGCGAAATTAATTCTTACCTGTGTAATTATGTTCCTAGATAAAATTAATTCTAGTGAAACGTCGTAATGTTTTTCTGCAAAAACCATCGGAGTGCTACAAAAGCGAGGTATAGTTCACCATATTCCAAGAGCTTCTGGTGATTTAAATTCTCGGCTGACAAATGTTTTTTAACAAGTTTTTCGAACGAGCTCGAAAGTTTATTACGCGACTTTTATCACAGCGTTGCTTACAGCCTGCCATTTATTGTGTATTTCCTGCTCAAACTTCAGTGGGTGTATTTGCAGTATCATTCTTAAATTTGCATTACCTTCGCCCTTTTATGTAGTCAACGTTTGCAAGGACATATATTACTTCAAACTATAGTCCGTTACATAAAGCTACAGGTGGCACCTCAATGAGAGCTAGGCCTTTCCGCAATTGGGAATTCACGCACGGGAGGCTTTGAGCAAGTAAGCTCATTTCGGCTGCGACAGCGAGAGACAGTAGAGTAAGGCTAGTGAAAACTACTATTCGTCACCACAAGAATATCCCCATGGGGCTGCTCTCCAGTTCCCGCTGTTTTATGCCCACTGGTAAGCGTATACACATTGGAAAATATTCATGTGCGTATTACCTGCAGTGCTGTGTCAATGCCCAAACAGAACCAGCGTTCCACCCCGGTAAGGGTGACACGACACTATGGTAAACCTGCATAAACTACAGGCGATGCCTGATGCAGTGGAATTTCTATGAAAAAGTTAACTTCGCTGATTTATCCGATAATTGCATCATACAGCGAAGCATCAGGCATGATTCCCGCATTATGAAATACAAGTCTCCGAAGCCTGCCACAGGACATCGCTGAAGTTACATTATATGCGGTGCAGTTATTCCAGTATAGCACGATTTTTGAGGTTTTTACGTTTTAGAATTCATTCCGATGCGACTCTTTACACAAACAAGCCTTCGCTCCTGATGATGAGTCTACTAGTCCATCTTAAAATACAGTGCTGCTTAAAACCACGGACGTGTAAAGAACACACGAGGACACGTGTTTTTTACTCTTCCGTGTCTTTGAGCAGCACTCCCTTTCTTCAAGGTGTATTTATACCAACGAACTCGCATTCACACCCTTTTAAGTCGGTGTACTTGCTTTGAAAGAATTTCGGCCCGAGTTCATGGCTCGATTTCCAGACGAGGAGTGATTTCACTTAAGCTCCGAAACTTGACTTGTGAGAAATGCGAACAGGTTTTGTTTGTATCTTTGTACTAGCAGAGGTGAATGACATGTATCTCCCCTTTTACTACCTTGACAAAACCCAAACAAGGCCGGCTCACTTCAGTAGGATAAGAAAAGATGACTCTTCGAAAGGGAGGGAGCAAGGTTAAGCTGAACAAACTATAGAACGAGCACTCCGCAACGTATTTTCTCCATACAACCACTATCAGCATCGTAGCAAGAAATGTCGCGATGCGCACCCTCGGTGCCGCCGCGTTTGCTCAAAGGCTTCTGGCACATGTGGGCCAATATTGCACCATTGTTGCTGTACGCGTCATTGTTGCCACAATACCTCTTGCCACTACTTGAATGACACAGCACGACTGTTGATGCAGTCACTTGTAAAACATGTGGCATGGAAAGAGCGACGAATCATTCGAAAACAACGACGTAAATTTTATTAAACACTCGCAACTTCACACTCATAGTAACGCGCTTAACTATGATTACTGGCAGTACTTTGTTGATCATAATCTGTATCAAAAGGTATCATATCTCGCTATAGGCAGTCATCGTTATACTGTTGCGGTTTGGCAGTGCTTCTGAAGCCATTGGGTCATTGGGTCGCTGCAGCATGCAGTAAAGGCTGTAGATATGCTTGAAGCTCTTATTCACAAAGGTCTACACGTTTCTGCAGAGTGAATAACTAAATCATTTGTAATTGCAAGAGCCGGCACAGAGGATCTTCCGATAAATATATGACAAACACAGAATGTAGCACTTCCTCTTATACTTGATTATGTTTAATCAACTATTGTTGAGGTAGACAAGTACTTCAATGCAGAATTTAGCGTTGACTGCGATACATAGTTAGCATGCCAGAAATTGTGAAATGACTGCAATCACGGAGGCCGAACGTTACAAAAAAAAGACAAATAACTGTCAGATAATTTGGCACTTAATGTACATGATGCAGTGGAGGAACGCTAAAGTTCGAAGAGTCAAAACAGCAGCTGGAAACATCGCTCCTACGTACAGCAACGTACGTACAGCAAACACAACAAACGGACAAGATGCCCGAACACTGAAACTTCCTGCAGTTGCGCCACTTGCGCATTTCGTTTTTTTTTTTTATACTTATCGTAGCGAGTGTCGAAGTGCATGCTTCAGTTCACACTGTAGACTGACGCGAACTTAGTCCCCTTGTTGGTATCCGCGTAACTAGCATAACTCGCACGCAGTGGCGTTATGCATTCGACGTGTAGGCTGAAAGAAAGCGCCACCTACAGCGCTGCAAAGACAAAGGCGCGCCAAAGAACTAAGCCCTTTGTTGAATGACAGAGTTTAGGATTTCTTCAAACTCGATATAAGTGAACCTACAGATAAATCTACAGATGAACCTACAGTAGATAACACAGTCACCTATTAACACCCGACTCCGCAACTCTCCTAAGGACTCTAACGCATAACTCTAAATAGTATGCTAACTGGTGTACGAAACGCGTCAGCAAAAAAAAGAAAGAAAAAAGAACAACACGAGTGCGTGAAGACTCAACGTATAGTCGTACTTAACGAAATAGCACGCAATTATGCCAGTGTCTCATGTCCCAGTGAGGCGAGCCACCCTCAATTGCAGTAAAGCTTGATCGACATCAAATAACTCAGAATCAATAAACTGCGCAAGATACAGGACGAGGACCACTGCGGTGGAGAAATTCTATACCGGTTCTGCTTTCTCCCTGCAGGCGTCATTGAAACCCGACTATTATACCCGACTATTACCCGCCGGCAGCTACACCACCACAATCGATATCGAAAATGACCTTGACCGAGTTACCTAAGTGCACAAACAATTTACTGTCATTTTTCTGAGTTTTTCGATGGCTAATTTTTCGAATATAGCCAAAACCGAACAGCGAACCAAGACAGGCATGTACTATATCAAAACCGTTTAAACAAGCAAATACAGAAAAAGTCAATGCAATAACTGCCCCGTAGATGTCGGTACACCTGCACGCAAGCCAAGATTTCACCGAGATGGGCAGTCAATGTCATGCCAATAAAAAAATACCAACATCACATCGATCGTCAATAAAACAACGAGGCTGTTCCGAAAATAGGTGCGGTACAGAGCTAAAGATCTCAAACACGAAGTCTAATAGCCGTATCAACTTGTGAAAAAACTTACCAAGGCATATTTTGATGAACTACAAAAGGTGCACTAAGAGGGCTTTCACATTTATCACTTTCACGTGTATAATGTTGGGCAGTCGTTCTTGTGGTGCTTCAGGCAGCACTGCAGCTAGGTACAATTTACGCAGATCGTTGCTCTTACAATCACAACGTCTCTTTTATCGCACGCAGAACATTCGCCTTAGAGTACATGGAGAAATCTTTCAAACTGGAAGACGATCCAGACCATTTCGCACAAGTGCATTGTTCTATGTGTATAGTAGGTGACAATCTCCGCGCAATATATGTTTCTTCTTGGCGAATAATAGTTTGTTTTTATGTATGTTTAACTAACGCATATGATGATTTCTTTATAGGGTCGAAACAATTTTGGAAGGGAAGACGTACCAGCGGATCACGGCCACAGCTTTAGCCCGCCTTGAGTTATCCAGCTATAGCACTTGCTTGAGTTTAATGATCTGTGCGAAGTGGAGTGCGCGAAATTTTAGACAATTCGCCCGCTTAAGTATGCGGTCGTCGCAGTGACCGGCACTTGAGCTCGTACCAATTTTTTTCCGAGCCACAGCAAACCGTGTATGGCATTTGAAGGCCATTGAGGTTCTCCGTAACGTTCCTCTGTCAGGTTCTCCCTAAACAATTGTTGATCCCTACGCGACACACAAGAAAGATTCATGGCTCATGCCCTATCGGAAAATGGAGGCTTGACGTCTGCGTGCCTGATGTACTACCTCTCTTTCTTTCTGTCGCACTACGCAGTGCCCCCTCCCAACTTTTTCCTTCCTCCATGCCGGGATTTGGAGCTTCACCCACGAGTTCAGCAGCGCAACACTTCATTTGCTACAGGCAACGACGACGGTCAAGCGTTCATATCCAGGCAACAGTGAAATATGGCAACGTTAAATTGACAAGTGATCTCGATAAAAGATCAGATTGCCATATCCGAAACGGCTGATCGCCGACAAGCCCTCGACAGGGAGAGCATCAGTAATTGAAAAACGGCGCATACAAATATGCAAACAACCGGCGCACCTTCGAGGGCCGCATTTTTGTACGTTCGCTGACGCCGGGTTTTTCCCGTACGACGCCACCACCAAAACCTGTGTCATAACAAGCATCGCTTGAAAAATATTCATCTATACGAGACACACGCACACAAATTAAGAAAGCAATTACTCATATGCGACGAAGATCTTTCAAACCTAGCTTCCGCCTTCGCTACTGGCGGCAGGTCTAAGGTCCTGCCAGAAATGCCTTTAGCGAGCCCGTCACAGTCTGCTACCCGTTAGCAGACACGGTATGCACGCTTTTACCAGCGCGAGCTTTGCTCCGACTGACGAATCAGCAGTCGTCAGCTGCTTGGCTTTGTAGTACAAGGCTTTACAAGAACTGTCGTATCCATTCGATGAACGCTGCAACCTTGGTGTATCCTCCGAAGTGGTTGGGAGCCCCGCAGCCTCGGGGCCCTCCCCAGCTGACGATGCCTTCCAGCACCCAGACGCGCTTGTCGACCACCGACTCGTCGACGAAGACGAAGGGCCCGCCGCTGTCTCCAGTGCAGGCGTCGATCCGTCCCTTGACGTAACCGCCGCAGAACATGTTGGACGTGACAGTTAGGGGAAAGCGGCCCTCGCGGTAGGCGCGCTCGCACTCCTGCGCCGACACCACGGGAATCACGGCCTGTCGCAAGACGTCGGCGTAGCTCCGATTCTCGGTCTGGCCCCATCCGGTTGCCTGGACAGGAAGGAGTTAAAGACAATATTTCCGTTAGGAATAGCCTTAAGGTGCAATTGCAAAAGAGCCTTTCGCAGACTGCATTTCAAACGATCCAACACTTCCTATTTACCAATGCCTCGATTTCGACAACTAACGAACTCTCTTCGAAAGTGAATAGGAATGAGAACTGGGCAAGTTGGTAACGATTCACAGCGAATGTAAGAAAACCAGCGCAAAATGAACAAGGACTGAGGAAGAGTAAACACCTGCGCTTTCATGATCAAGACACAAAAGAGAGCCCTGTATACTAGAAATTACACATTCAGAACTGTGTAACTTAAGGATTTGTAGAGAGTATTAGCAAGCAGCTCAGGATGAACGAATACTAAGAAAGAATAGACGCAACACGAGCGCTGCTATATTGTTTATACTCGCTATGAGTCTCTTCGAAGTATCGTAAGGCAGCTACCACACTGTAGAAAGAAAAACAACTAATGGATCCGCGAGCACGGCCGACATGAGCCAATAAAGACGTTCACATGGTAATTATAATCCTAAGCCAACAGACCTGAAAGATTGCTTCTGTGGTTGATACGTACACTAGACACATTAATGCTATATCCCCCGCATTTAGGTCTTTAATTTAGCTTTGGTACGATGCTAACTGCGTATGCGAAGTTGGAATCGTGCCTACGCAAAGAAAGAAAGAAAGAAAGAAAGAAAGAAAGAAAGAAAGAAAGAAAGAAAGAAAGAAAGAAAGAAGAAAGAAAGAAAGAAAGAAAGAAAGAAAGAAAGAAAGAAAGAAAGAAAGAAAGAAAGGAGCAGGTCAGGCACCCACATGGCAAGCTTTCCTTGCCCCGTTTTCTTGATAGGGGAAGTGTTCCTCAATTTTCCCTATGCTTTTCCCCATTTACACATGTTGCATAGCCAACCAGAAGTACAGCTATAGCATATGCTATCACTTTTACCTCTTCTGACCTAGTTTGCGTCTGGGTCTGTCTAAAACATCTTCATTTGCTTCGTCAGTTTCTATAGATTTGACATTTCACTCCCACTGAGTCTTTCACTGTCTTTCGCAGGTCGTTTTCATTTATAATAACTGCCTTAAGTTATCTTGTTAGCTCTGTTAGACCGCTGAACAGTTAGGTATACCGAAGGATTACTCCAGGTGGCGTTCAGATACATGCTTTTCTTCGTTTGCCCACAAAAACTAAGTTCGTAATTGAAGCTGGAGGTGCTGATTCTTAAGTCATGTCATCTACCCTGTGTTTACGCCGAAAACTGCGCTTGAAGCTAATCATGTGTAATTCATACCGCTTTAAACTTTCGCTACGTTGACGTTACAGTGGTTACAGAGCTATTTCATTTATTTCACATGTTTTCGCTGCCACATTATCGACAGCATGGCCATGCACATGACCTTGTGAGACATCTGTGAAACCCAAAATAAATAGCCCGAACGTATGCCACGCATATTTTGGGGAGCCAACACGTTTGGCCTATCGCGTCCGGTGCCTCACGATAGTGACAACGCTGCCTGCCCCCATCAAATTTATGTTCGGTTCAATACCCGTAAACCGCGCAACACATATGACGTATTTTCAAGGGAGCCTGTTTTTTTTCTCTGCTGAAGAAGAATTTGGGAAAAAGAGAAGGTTCCTAACGTTTAACAGTGAATAAACTTTATGAACTTACCTATTACAGTAATCATGTACGCACTCCTCCACCGTTTATGCAAAGCTCCGTGAAATCGCTTAACGAAAGAGACTGTTATGGTGCCCTCGACGTATTTTTTTTTTCTTTCTTTATTATCGCGAGAATATATTTGCAATGCTGAGAATTTGCCTGACTTTCTTCTTCGTTGGTTTACCGTAAATCGCTTCTGCATGTGGCGTTAGCAAATCTGCTGTGTATTTCATATCATGTTTGTATTTTTAATGTGCTTGTTTTGCCAATTGTTCCTCCCCTTTCCTTTACAATACCGGCCATGATGGTGCTGCAGTAAGGCTATATGTGTAAATAAACAAATAAATATTTATTTAATCGTGACTGTTAATTTGTGAGCTGAAAGTTACAACAAAAGAAGTAAGAGCTGAAGCATCTTACCTAGTTATCCTAGTTATTAAATTCTAGTGCGTCTTGGCATTAATTTAAAGTATCAAGCAGTTTTGAAGGGGGGCAAGCTTCGAACGCTTAATTAAAGTCCAGTGTTTAACCGACCGTACGCAAACATGCAAAGTAAATGAAGGTATAAAAGCGTTTGCGGTGTCAATCATCAATCAATGAAGTATTCCATGTCTACACTAACCACGCCCAGGTGGCCATCGACGATGTTTGTCTGCGATGTCCTCTCGCTGGGCAGGCATATGGGTTGCACCCGACTGCTCAGCTCCACTGGCCGATCGAGCAGCACCATAGCGATATCCGCGTCGTACTTGACGGGGTCGTAATCATCGTGCACGTGAATCTCCTGAGGCTGCAAAGCAATACATTCAGCATAGTCAACAGCGCAATAAAACGGGGCGTCGGCACGCTACTACGAGTCTATGCACGCTTACCACAGCCGCCTATCATAGCGAAGCTGCATATGACTCGGATCCCGCGATTTTTTCGCGTCCGTCTCCCGAAAATCATTCCTCGAATATAAGTGAGAAATGCTGAAATAATAATTGTTAGGGTTTTACCTCCCTAAACCACGATATGAATATCAGGGACGCCGTAGTTGAGGGCTCCAGAAATTGTGACCGCCGGAGTTTCTTTAGCAACTAGATCTCAGTGCACGGGCCTCTAGCATAAACCCCCATCGAAATGTGGCAGCGGCGGACGGGATACCCACGGCTGAAATTACGTGCGCAAGATTAAACGGTTTTGCTCAGTTCTTTTACATGCGTAACCAGTTAATAAATGCCTGTTGCGTATTCCCGAGAAAGTGTTATGTGGCTTATCATCATTCACATTATCTCCGCCGAAATCAGCCATGACATTTCACGCGCCATCCTAAAACAAGGGACACAAAGCGCCTTCTACCAAACGTCTTCCCATGCGGAGATGACACCCGCGTAGCAACTGATGTCATTTGTTCTCTTGGGCCACAATAATTAGGATTTACGAAGAGCCTCGTCAGCACAAAAGCACAGTGCATGTAAATATCTTGCGGTAGATAATTTCATGACCTGCGTCGCAGAAAAAATTTGAGTTGCTTAGCTCGGCTATGCCAGGATGTACGTAGCCTTAGCTGAGGTTCAGCTGATTATTCCTAGCTTTACTGGTTGTCAAGCTTCTCCGCTTTTCTGCGCCGCTTAGTAGCATTTGCGCTCTCCTCCATGGCTATACTACACTGGCAAACACCATCCAGCCGGTCTGACAACTGGCTAACCTCCATGTCCTTCCGTTTTAAAAGCGAATCTCTTTAGCAAATCGCTCCTTGTCCGGCGATCCGAATAACTATCATAATCATAAGCGCATATGTGCCATTGAAATTGGTTAAGTCCATCTCCTCACCACGGGTCCACTAAAAATGAAGAAAGCAACAGTTAGCCTAACAAATGGCTGCGAAGCGACGGCGGCGAGCCGAAGACCCCGAGTACGTACAACGAGAGAATACTAGGGAACGGAAAAGGCAACGGCGGCTGCCAGAATACCCCGAAGTGATGGAAGGCCTACGCCAACGAAGACGTGCCCGTAGATCTATGAGAGGTGCGAACGCTTCGTTTCAGGAAGAGGTTCTGTCTCGGCAGTTTGGACATCCGCGTCGTGTCTGTAATTGTCTGTGGTTTAACTCGAAGCTCTCTGCGCTGACAATCAACGTAGAAACAACCTAGCATCACCTAGCTAAAGCCTAGCAACGACCTAGAAGCAAGCTAGAAACAACAGGCATCACCTAGCGGCTGCGAGAAGACCCCGAAGCAATGGAAGGCCTACGTCAACGACGACGTGCCCGTAGATCTATGAGAGGTGTGAACGCTTCATTTCAGCTGGAGTTTCTGTCTCTATAGTGTACATCCGTGTCGTGTCTGTAGCTGTCAGTGGTTTAACTCGAAGCTCTCTGCGCTCAGAATCAGCGTAGAAAAACCTAGCATCACCTTGCTAAACCCTAGCAACGACCTAGAAGCAACCTAGAAACAACATACATTACCTAGCTAAGTCTTAGAAACAACCTAGAAGCAACCAGATTAGTCTACACAATCGTCCCGTTTCGCTGTTTCAAGCCTTGCATGGCTTAGTGCAAGCTTCGCCTTTTTTTTCTTTTCCTCCTTCTCCTCCCCGCTATATGTATACCCCTACTGATACGTCTGTGCATGCATGCAAAATGAGAGGTGCTATCAAGCGGCTCTGGCGCAGCGTCAGACGGCCACTGCGCAACGGAGGCGCACAGCTGGGCGCGCGCCGGCGCCAGTGCGTCTGCCGCGGCTATGACGTCACTCCTCTGGAATGCGCAGACCGGCGAGGCACGCGCGGCGGCTTCGGTGTGCTAGCTGTGCGCCGTGTGACGTCACTGCTCGTCGCGCATGCGCAGCAAGGCTCTCGGACTGCCACGCGAAACTGCTTCTCATTGGCCAGTGTAGCTAACGCTGCAAAAGACAAGCCCCACTACCCAACGCTTGTCCAATAAAAATTAAATTCGCGAACGAAAGCCCATGTGCATCGGGGAAGAAAAGAAAGAAAGAAAGAAAGAAAGAGATAAAGAAAGAAAGAAAGAAAAACATGGTCGATTCCTCCGTCATAGGAATCGGAATAACACGAAAGCAAATTGTGCCCTTATAGAAGTAACTGAATGTTTACTGTACATTGATATAAGAGAGCTTGCACAATGTATATTGATGCACCCACTTTGATGCTTGGTGGTACATCTCCATGCCGACGGCTAACGTCCATGTTCAATGATTAAACAAACCCTTGCGGTAGCTGTAGTAGTTTGCGGTGAAAGCGTAATCAGAGAACGAGTTGTGATAGTCAGAAGTGCGTCGCATATTGGACGCAGAACTTGGTCGCCATCCTACGGCATGTTAAAATGTGATTGAACATCACGGCCGCACTAGAGGGAAACGCAAAGCGCGTCGTGCCGCCCCGGTAGCCCCGCCGTAATTTTTCTCGGGGCGAGGGCGTAGGCGGGGAACGCGGTGTTACAGCCAGGTGAGGCAGGCGCGCGTCGCAGAGATATTTTTGGTTTGATTAGCGTGATACTATGAGAGAGGCCGACGCTTTTACGACGCTTGCGTTAAGGTCGCCACCTCGCGGTGATTTAAAGGGATACTGAAGTGGTTTTACAATTCGGTAAAACTTTGTTGTTAACAAGGACCAACATTATTGTCGACGATGGCGTAATTTTTTTCGCTGTTGTGGCAGCAGGAGCTTTAAAATACGCGAAAGAAAAGTCCGTCTTGCTCCGCCCACGCGAACGCGCCGAAAGTGTGGGCGTGACCGCAATTACGTCATCGTCGGTAGTTTTGGCCACGGTGGTAGAATAACAGGTGGCCCGACGCGGCGCTCCGCCAATGCGCCGCGCGTGTCACGGAGGTGCTCGAGTTGCCGCCGCTTTTTCCGCAAGGTGGCAGAAGGTACATTCTGGGCCGATATCTCCGCTCCGGCGCATCTGAAAGCATGTGACCAGTGTGCGTCGTGAGCATTTAAACTGCAATTTACATCTTTAACTTTTGAGAAAGAGATCCGCGGTGTATTTATTACACCAGTGGTGCGATCTTGTACGCGTTACAAAATAAACACGGAGGCGTGGCATGACAACCAGCCGCACGTGACCGCACGCGATTGGTCAATGCAGAGCCGTGACGTCTGTCGCGGTTCAAATGGGCCATTCGCGTGCGGCATGTGCGGTCACGTGCGGCTGGATGTAATGCCACGCCTCCGTGGTTATTTTGTAACGCGTACAATATCGCACCACAGAGAGGCCTAGAGCAACACTGAAGAGTTGCCGTCGCCTAGAACGGACGCGCCACTAATGAAAGCATGCAACGCAAGCAGCGTTGCAGCCGCGTCTCTTCCTTTCTGCTTGGTCATCGATAAATGCGGAGGCGTCCGTGGATGCAAGCGTCCGAAGAGCAAGAGCGTCCCTATGTGACGCAACCAGCGTCGCAAAGTCGCCATCAGCCTTCGAGTCATGAACGCGGCCAGATCACTGTGGTCGTGATTAGGTGATCCCACGGCTTGAGATCCGCTCTGATGCGTCGCGTTTGTTGCGCTCTGTCAAACGAACGCGCGCGACCGCATCGGTGTTTCCGCTCACTTTGTAAGCTGGAACCACGGCTGAAACCATGGTGGCTCGATCTGTGCCGCTGATGCGGCGGCCACCATGGGACGAAAATGCTTCGCTCGAAATTGCAAATCTGGCTACAAAACGTGGAAAGAAAAGCTGTGCCTTCTCTCCGCGCCGAAAGACGAAAAGCGACTGCAGTTGTGAAGAAATGCAATTCCACGGAAAGACCGCCAGCTACTGTTTTCCGACATACATACGATAGCGTGAAAACCAAATGTTTTTTTTTTACTCTATACACTCGCCGGTAGAATTTTGCACGCTTTCGAAAAAAAAATACGCGCGCGTCTCTTGCAATCGGCACCCTGTGACAGTCATATCGGGACTACCCGCGCCGATTAAAAAATTTTAAGCTTCATAAAGCCTGGCGCTCTCACTTTTGCGGTCGAAGCTGGCAGACAGCCACTACAAGCTAGTAAAAGCACAAACAACCGGTTAAAGCCACAAAATTAGCTAGAGAAACCGGTTTTTACAGCCCAGCGAGAGCTTGCAATGCGCGTCTTTCGGCCCAAAAACTCGTCGCGAACCTAGCGGCGGCCGCGAGCAACTCGAGCAGTACGGCGACGCGCTCGCGGCGCTCGATGGGCCACCTGTTTTATTCTACCACCGTGGTTTTGGCGGAGCCGTGGCCTCCGTGACTACTTCTGACTGCGCGCGTTGGTGGAACTGATCGCGAAGGCCATGCTTTTACAGAGCTGATGGCGCCGATGACGCGGCATACCGAAGGTGACGTCACCGCCTTCGCTCAGCAGTTCAAAAAGCCCTGCAGCTGCAGCCGCTCTTTTTTTGCCAAGAAATGCCATTTGCGTTCACTTCTGTGAACTCTTACATTGGTTTTCGTATTCAGCAAGGATAAAACTATGATTACACATTCCAAAGTCATATTTTTTTTAAAAGTGCTTCAGTGTCCCTTTAAGGCATTGACGAAATTGCGCTTCTATTGAAAACGCGCCGAATGGGACTAACGTGTAACACGTTGCAGGTACTAATTGCGGAAGCCACAGTAATGATGAAATGATGAATTACTTTACTTTGCCGTTCCCAGAGGGCAACACCACCCCGCCGACCGGGTGAGTGGTAGATATAAAAGGCGCGTTTGTAAAGCCTGTAGAGTCTGTGACCGTCGCGCAGTGGATAGCGTGCCTGGCATGGGTTGTTGTGGACCGAGCGGTCATGGGTTCGATGCCCGTTGACGGAACTTTTTTTCTTTGCCATCTGATCGTGTACATTTTTTCGACGTCATTTCCGTGACGGAAATACGTCACTTAAGTCTTGGTGGACCCAGGCATAAAACACTTTCGTGTTAAAAAGAAAGAAAGAAAGAAAGAAAGAAAGAAAGAAAGAAAGAAAGAAAGAAAGAAAGAAAGAAAGAAAGAAAGAAAGAAAGAAAGAAAGAAAGAAGAAAGAAAGAAAGAAAAGAAAGAGAAGAAAGAAAGAAAGAAAGAAAGAAAGAAAGAAAGAAAGAAAGAAAGAAAGAAAGAAAGAAGAAAAGAAAGAAAGAAAGAAAGAAAGAAAGAAAGAAAGAAAGAAAGAAAGAAAGAAAGAAGAATTAGAAAGAAAGACAAGAAAGACTGAAAGGAAAGAAGAAGAAAGAAAGAAAATGTGGAAAACATTGGCTCGGGAGACCAGAAGGAAAATATGCATGGCCTGGTTTGTACCCATGCAGACCATGCCTACCAATGTGATGTCATCAGCTCCGCTGTTTAACCAGCCTTCACGACGTAAGTCAGTGAAGCTGCTTGAATTTTTGCAACGGAGCTGTTAAAGCGAGCGCAAACGGGTCTGTTGATGTTCGCAGCATAGCGAAAGATGGTGAGAAGGATAGTAGAGAGCAAGGCATAGCAGAGCCATATACAGGCTAGTCTATCAAGGGGATGGGAAATGGTAGTGAGGGTGAGAACGAGTGATCAAGAGGAGGAGGGAAAGGAGTAGGGTCAAAGGGTAAAGCATAGCATGGCCATGTATAGTATGAGATAGCAAGGGGCAGGAAAGGGAAGTGAGGGTGAGGAGAAATGATGTGAGGATGCTGAGGAGGGAAAACAGTTGGGAAGGCATAGCATAGTATAGCAGAGGCGATTGGAGAAGAGAGGCGAGTTGGAGGTTTGGAGGCAGGCAGGTGGTCATGCGGAGATGAGGTTCCTTCAGTGCCGAACCATGCCGACCTTCGCCTACCTTTGCATCACTTTAGCTGCCTTCATGACGTTAAGTCAGCCAAAGCCATGCATACTATTTTCTTTTACTCATATTTCTCAATGCAGCTCAGTTAATCATAACATATTATATGCGGTACTTTATCTACTGTATTTAGTTTCGCTCGCAAAGTTCTTCAGACGCTGGAGCGAACGTTTCGACATGACGGCAAAACATTTATGTCACTATGGCCTCATCATGACGCCACATAACGATGCGTCTCGTGATGTCGTCATCACATGACATCGTCACTTCGTCGAAGGTGGGCCGATCACGGAGGCAGTGCAAAACCAGGTGACGTGCAGAAATTTTGCAATGTCTCCGATCCTGGAGGCTGTGCAAAACCAGGTGAGGAGCAGAGAGCTTTCGGAGGGGGGCGGGTGAGAATCAATACGTCGACTGTGAAGTAAAAGAAGATCGCTTTCGCCTTCGAGTCGTCTTAGGCGAATACATAAGGGACCATGTGAGTTGTGTGCAGGAAGTCATGTAGCCCCACTCACCGTGCGCACTTGTACGAAGGCGTCGTCCAGGGCGTCGTCTCGGTGGTACTTGCCCATGTAGATGCGCATATCCTTGGGCGCGTGCAGGTTACCGCGGCGGTCCCTGGCCACGCAGTGCGCCGCCGTGACCACCCAGCTCTCGGAGAGCAGCGTGCCGCCGCACTGCAGGTCCCAGGCCTTCTCGTGTTGGGACCACATGGACAGGCCCACCTGCCAGGGCCACTGGCCGGCCTCGCTCACGTTCCCGTGATAGATGAACGGCGAACGCGGCGAGTCGGAGCGGCCGCACACTGCGGTTCGACCGAGCACGTGGTGATATACAGGGGAATCATTTTCTACCCCGCTCAGAGTCTTCTATCTCGTCAAATCGCAACCTTAGTGCTGCTCCGCGAACATTATAATTGTTCTTGTGTTCTTATTTGCGATAAAGTATTAATCAAGTTCATCAACATTGGCAAACAAAATACAAACCGAAATAACATCGATATTTCTACTCAGGCGCCAGTTTCGTACTGCAAAAATTATTCAATTGATGTGTTAGGCAGGTTGTGCAGCACACGAGACCTATGTTTGAACGGGATATTCCAAACAGCTTGCACCGGTAGGACCAGGCAATATTTTCCATCTTGTAACTAAAGACCTCCAGTACCAGGCGACTGCGGCCTAGTAAAGAGCGTATTTAAGACATTGGATAGCAAAGGAGCGATTCAGAAAATGAAAGTCTGAACATATATAAACGGCCAGGAATGACGTTAAGTGCGTATTGCGTTAGCGTGACAAACGCGACTGCTTGCATCATTGGAGGACCTCGAGTACGCAGTAAGGAGCTTTTGACACTGTCACCTTCGAATGAAAATACGTTAAACAAATAAAGAATGCGTCCTTGCTCTACATGATATGGCTCCATTTCAAATCGCCTGCAATACCTTCGCTGCATGGTGCTATACGGGCCGTTCGTTGCTCTTGTTTATTCGTACGATGCCCACAAAATTCATGAAAATGGGAGTATTCGGAAGGAATTCCTACAGCACGGAGAGGTAATGTGTCCTCTTTTTATACTAAATGCAAAAAAGAAGCATTCGTTTATGACGGCAACAATACAACATAGCACATAAAACAAAATTGAAATGTTATATATGCATACCAAGTAACGGTCATAGCACTGTACAATGAACATAGTCATGACGAGCACAAGACGATATAACATATAAAACATAAATAAATTACAGCATCATTTTGATGAAAAACTATCTAAGAAGCTTAGTAAAAAGAGTTCGTTTAAACATGGCCATGTACGAGTCCTGTCATGTTACGTTTGTGCCTACACAACGTTTACTTTATGTGCCGGTAAAAACACACCATTCTACAATGTCAAAGGGCCGACGATGTTCCTAAAAGAACAAAGTTGGTCAAAGAGTAACGTGGACGCGGAGACGCGTCGGTCTAGTTATTAAGACGAGATAGTCTAGTGGAAGAAGGAAACATCTATTTTGTTCACTTTAGACGCACTGACTTCCACTACAACGTCACAGCAGTACGACGCTCTGAACGCTGTCATCATTGCGTAGCGTTAATACGAACTCGCCTGGTATGCAGGTGGCGGTCCGCCCAGTCCAAGTTCCATCAGGCAGACACCTGCGCACCTCGGATCCCACCAGAGAGTAGAAGCGGTTGACGCACGAGAATGTGGCGCGGGTGCCAACTCGATAGTGGCCTTTGGGAAGTTGCACCGCTGAAGATGGGTCAAGGGTGATCAGCGATAGCCGAAGCCGTTGTCGTCCGGTCCTGTTGGGAAAAGTGAAATGCTTCAGGCGCTCAAACCGCGAAATGCAGCGTGACTTAGACGAAGACAGGCGACACAGATAGGCAGCGGCGAGCGCTCGCCTGTGGCCATGTGTGTCTCCTGTCTTCGTCTATATCGCGCTGCATTTTTGTCTGTATGAACTAACTCCACCAAGTTCAGGCATTATTGAAACTGCGAGTTTGCTTTGAGCGCGGGAACTGTTGGCCAGTGGACCGGGAGATTTAGTTCTAAACGTGCACGAAACGTAAAGCCGATTTTACGTCCGACGTGGCGGCTCAGTTGCTGCGCTCGCCCTTGAATAGCGAATAGGATCCGCCGTTTTCTTTGACACTTGTTTAAGAAGCTCTGCTGAGATATCAAGCAGACACAGCCCATAAAAGGAGTTTCATTTAGCAGAAACAATAACAAAAATTACGAGCGCTTTCCCTATCGGGAACATAGGGGCAAGCGAAGCTTGGCGTGTACGTGCCTGACCTACTTTCTCTTTCTTTCTTTCTTTCTTTCTTTCTTTCTTTCTTTCTTTCTTTCTTTCTTTCTTTCTTTCTTTCTTTCGGTCGCATTGCAGAATGCTCCCTCCTAACTATTTCCTTCCGCCATGCCGGGAATGGGACCTTCGCCCACGTGCTTAGCAGCGCGACGTTCTTGTTGTTAGAGGCATGAATGGCGGCGATGCGTGAGACGATGAAATGCAACAATGACAGGCAAGCATGAAATGAGGCAACGTGAAATGGCAAGTGACCTCGATAAAAGATCAAATTGGTATATATAGGCACGGACTGATCACCGACGAGCCCACGATAGACCGAGCATCAGTTATTACAAAATGGCGCATACAAATGCGCATGCGAGCGCGCGCCTTCTAGGGTCTACTCGTATACACCCGCATTTCCGTACACTCGCCTGCGCCGGGTTTTTCGAGAATTATGCCGTCGCCACGGGAATCAGTAACTCATAGGAGCTTCGCTTAGACAATGTGTAAAAGCCACTACAGCCCTTTTAGCGATTCGAAAATATAAAATGTTCCGAATACGTGATCAGTGGCCTTCGTGGCTGTCAACACCACGTTTCTTTTATGTACATAAATACTGGTTGCCGTACACACGTACGATGACATGTGTTCGTTTACACATGTGTCATCAACATTTATACCTTGCGAAACGGTGGGGCCACTTACTTGAGTCCACTGCCACCTTCGTATACGTACTCCACTTCACCGTATGGAGGTACAGGCGGCTCCAGGCACGTTGTCACTGAAAACAAGTAGTATACCGCATGTAGTATCAAACATTAGTGAAAATAACTTCCTAATGCAATAAAAAAATTAAGGTCGCAACAATCTTTTTTTCATTTTAACTCATTGTTTTGTGCGCATAATGTACAACAAATGTTGTTGCTTTAAAAAAAGAGCCTCGCAACTAGAGGAAGACAGCGTGCCTTGGGGAATCATACCCTAACCGGCTGCGCGGCACTTGCTGAGCGTACATAACTTTAAGTCTTTGTTGAAAAGTTCTCCCCCCCCCCCCCCCCCCCCCCCCCCCCCCCCCACTGGGTGCAAGCATATACAGAAAGAAGAAAATGTGGCGCAACCTTAAAAGTCTTCAGGAGGGTTGCTTGTTGGGCAAGTTGGTACATACTTAGTTAAGTGCAGAAGAAGCCACAAAACGTCGAAAACGGAAAAAGCAGAGCGGCAGAAAACAGAGACAGAGCGCAGAGACGTGCCACGTCTCTGCGCTCTGTCACCCGGAGGCCACCCGGACGGTACGCAGGCATTGCTTGCATCGAACATATATATATATATATATATATATATCCAAAATTCCTGCCATGGCAAAATGTGCGTCCCCCTTTCTCATTTTTCTACATTTACGCCACTGCTTTTAGTTCCTCACTATTGTAACTGTTTCACGTTGCCTTGAATACAGGAACAGCTGACTGCTCTCCGAGAATAAGAGTACGTAGTACCCTGAATCGATTTTTACTCTCAGTCGTCGTGGGCCCGTAGCCACATGTCGATGAAGGCGAAATGATAGAGGCCAGCGTGCTTACATTTAGGAGGAGATAAACAACACCACGTGGTTGAAATTTCCGAGTCCCACCACTACGGCTTTTTTTGACACTCATGTGGCGGTTTTCGGACCTGAATCCCCAACAACTATTAAATATTACTTTGAATCGTTCACTTTTTAAATGCGTAAGCATCTGCATGCCAGCTCAACGAGAAACCTCTCTGTGTCTATCTCCAGGACGATCATTGCTATAAATAAATAAGTGTATAAAACGAAACCAATCCCACGACAATCGTTCTTATTGTAGTGTTCAGTAATTTTGAGATTACATTACCCATGCGGAAACTCACACAATTCATGCTGTTCGGATTTATGTTGTCTGGCAATCCGGAAAACACGCGTAGAGCTGCGCTTCTATTTCGCATCAGGGAGTATCGTAATCGTCGTTATTTTGTTTCTCTAAACACTGTACGCGTCTTAGGGCGTGTGAATAGCAATGATCGAGGCTATATTCTTCTATCATACTCTGGGGGTGTTTCATAATGAGGGTGACTTGAAAGGACAGTAGTGGCCATACAGTTCATAGCAGCGATTTCGTGGCATTACAAACATGGCCTCCGATATCTCACGGTGACCCTCGTGCACCGGCCAATTTTTGTGATTATCGTACAATATATAGATGTAAAGTCGGGTACAACTTGATAAGTCTGCGGCATTTCCTCCTCCAAGGCGGATGCACACCTGCTTGTACCAATAGGCGCGCACTCCAGACTGACGTCATGAGCCGGACAGCCGGGGACCCGCCCTCGGAGAACATAGCCGAGTGCAGGGGCGGGACTATTTCTTTAGTCGCGGAGGCGATCGGCTGCTGTGCTTCGGCCATCTGGGAGGAACCTCTGCGGACTTAAGCTGCACCCCACTACAGTTGCGATACGAGTTGAGTGAAAAGGCATTTCGAAAAATGCACACGCGCGCACACATCAATCCATGCTCTACGTATGGACATTCTTGCACGCTTGCGGGGTATCCGTACGTTTCATGCATCGTGGCTTGGGTGCTGTCCACGTCCGGTTCCGGAGGCAGGTGATGCGGCTCTCGCCCGACCAGGTAGTGCAGCTCGGCGCAGCGGTACGCAATCTGCGTCCCCTCCAGCATTTTTCCCGCGACTACTTGGTTCATCACCTCGGCTGCGCCATTCTCCAACGGACCGGGGTCATCGCAAAAGGCTGTGAGATCCACATGTACAGGAAATATTCCAAAAAAAATCAGCGCAAGTAAATGGTTTCATTGCGATTGAATGAATAAAATGTCAAGCGTATACAGCTGGGCTAGTTGATTTTGGTGATAGATATGTAATATGATACTGGTCATGAGTAGTCCTCAGGTGAGCGAGATTTTACTTGAGTGATGTGCACGTGTGGCTTGGCTGCTGTTCATAAAAAACTGCGCCGTTCATCACCTATCGTTACGCCTTGGCCTATGCCTTGGCCTTAGTGGCTCCTCATGGAGTATAAAAGGACTGTTTTCGTCTGCGTAAAACTTAGTTGATGCCTGGCGTTGTTGCTGTCTCTCCTTTGGTATCGCCAAGTTCGCCAGAATAAAATGTAACCTTTCTTAGAACTTTTAGCGGATCCACGTCATATTTCTTATTTCTTAATCCTTTCTTTATTTTTACTTTGTTTTTTTTTTCAATTCCTTGTGTCTTTGTGTAAACGTGAAATGACGACCGCAACCAGAAGTTAGTGGAAGAGCGGAACTTCGTAACCGGAAGTCGTTTGTATCACAGAGGTTCAGCAGCAGCAGTAGCACAGATTTTGTTAGGCTTTACTTTTTGGGTTCTGTTTTCTTACTTGCGCCTTTTTTGATCATTATTTCGGTCAGAAACTGCACATTGACATGGGCTAATCATCACACCTCTAACATAACGTTTTTTTTTAATTGTAGTTCAGTAATTACGACATCAATTGAAGTCAATTAAAGTAGGCGAAACATCACCCTTTCCGTCGGTACGATCTGAACCCGCGTAATTTGAAGGGTTCGGATCCTACCGAAGCATAGGGAAATTTTCGGTCCACCATAGTTCACTTCAATTTACGGCATAGTTACTACGCGACCGTTAAAAACAACAATAAATGTTTCACACGCTTTCCCTGGCCTAATTGTATGTTTAGTTCATTTGATCGTGTCAGACAAACAAACGAGCCTCTCGAAAAAAATACCTTTATTTCGTTCTTTCTTGGCGAGGACCTAGTCTCGGCAGGTTTAATGTCTTTAATGTCCATGAATGGGTCCTTTTGGTCAGCTGCCGCATCTTGCAAATATCACGTACCACGGGCCGCCCTCAAAAAAAGTGTTCCGCGCTGGCCGTTTTGGCAACAAGTGGCGCTCGCTAGCACTCCCAGATATTACACCCACTGCAATACTCAAGAAAGTAGAAGGAGAAGCGCGTTGACTCGTAAATCAACTGGTAAACCAAC
>NC_051179.1:81293723-81338238 GCF_013339695.2 Rhipicephalus sanguineus | reverse complement strand
GAATGTTATTGTCCCTGAGTATACACCCACTTTTCAAGAGCTATATGATATCAAGAAAAAAAGAAATTCCATGCATCATTATCCACAATAACGCTGACTGACGAAAGTGGCAATTTTGCAGGGGATTGTGTTTCCATGCATTTATCGGTCAAGTTACTGCTCAAATTTGCAAAAACACGCGATGACTGGAAGTTAGGATTGCCTTTCGGAAAAAGCAGAAAAACGGAATATCATCCCGCATTTTGAATAGTAGGTTCTTTCTATCTGAACTAGAGCAATATTCGGAAGCTATCATGAAAAATTGATCGAAATTCAACGCCATTAACACAACCTCCACCCTTCAAAGGCATGGGAAAAGAATTTTGTTCGAGGTTACGAAGACATAGGTAAGATGGGAGTAGCTTAGCGTTGTGTTGATTTCGACGAGGGATGTGGGAGAAAACAATTCTGTCAAAGGAAAAGTGGGACGTATTTGTCCCGCTGACGCACAAATGGTTAACTGCCATAGTATGTGAAAATGCCGCTAGTGTCTCGTACTTGTATAGAAAATGTCGCAAAGGAAGCCCGCCTGCCTCCTACACCCTTCTCCCTCCTCACCAGTGTTCTGGTCGAGCGCGCCCCCGCCCCCAAACCCCCGTTTTTTTTTTAGAAAAATTATTCCCAACAAAGATTGACCGACCGTGACTCCTCTTCCGAGTCCGTGTGCGGGGCCTAGCCACCAGAGATATACAACCACATATGCGAACGCTACCAACTATCGGGACGAAAGTGGTCCCTGGTTCACTCTTCATTATGCAGAAGTCAAGAAGTCACCCTTAGACTCTCATAGACAAAATTATTTTCTAACGCTGAAGATCTGCACACTATGTACCCAGACAGATACGCTAACTCCACTTGCCCTTTATGCGGTTCTCATGCCGATCTCAATCGCGTGCTCTGGCCGTGCTCCCTTCCCGGTTCCCCCTGCAATCAAGAATGGTGGTCCGAACACATCATGACCCAAGACTTCAGCTACGGGTCATACAGAGGGCCCACGAGATGGCTGGCAGGCTTGGCTTGCCGGTCGCCTCGTGGACCTAGCCGGGACGCTTCAGCGTTTATTGTGGACAAATGAAAGTTATTTTCTTTCTCCCTGCCTCTTAACCCCTCTGAACCACGGTTCTTGTCAGCTAAATACTTCCGAAGGTCTGGCTTGTTTCTTTCATACTCCATGAAGAGTAAAAGAAACAAACATTTTATATCCCTCATAATACTCAAACAAGACCCTTCATTCAACGACTCCAAAAAGTGGATTATCAAGCTGCACATGAGTTTCATACGAAAGTCTATGTGATTCATATTCAGAATGTAAATTATTCGTACGAGAATACTTGGTTAAATAGCCGCGTAAGACTTGTATGAGCTTCGGCAGAAGTGCATGACACTTCACCACGACTCCTTGGGTAACCCTGTTTACAAAATTCTTCACGTTCTGTAACTCACTGTTTGACAGTCACGTGCAGTGTGTAACCGGGCGTGCCGCACTGGCAGCTGAAGAAGGTCTTGCTGCAGAGACCAAGGTTGTAGTCCTTGCTGGCTTCTGCACGGAAGCACAGAGCTCCCAGGAAAAGCCACGAAAGTTGCACTGTCCACATGACTCGAGTCTGCAGAGAGGAGTCATAGGCGAAGTATTACTTTCTCAATGAGTCGCTCTCTTTCTGCGCGCATCCACGAACAAGCAGTTAGCATAGAGTGAACTTGGGCGTGTTGGTTAAGCATGATGAACCACACAGCGCGAGTAAACAACGGGGACACAGGAAGGGAACACAATAAATGCTTCAATAAATTTTGTTGTAAGTCAGCGCTCTGTGTGTTCCCTTCCTGTGTCCCCGTTGTTTACTCGCGCTGTGTGGTTCATCAGTTAGCATAGCCAGGCGCCTAACTATGCGATTGTTTTTCAGGAGCACCTTGCACCGGCACGATGGCAATACGACCCTTTCATTTATCGGGCAAAGCGTAACCGAATCCAGATATTCGGGAAGCGAAGAAAATGACATGGCACTCCCCGTGCCAGCGAACTTCGCTTCATCGCTCATTTAATCACTACACGAATACACGCCGCATTGTTTTAGTGGCTGTGGTGTCTGACTGCTGGCCCAAATTTAGAGGGATCGAATCCCGACCACGGCGGCCGCATGTCCATAGAGGCAAATTGGTAGAAGCCCATCTGCTTAAAGAACCTAAGTCTGTCGCAATTTCCGGAGCTCTCTACTACCGGCGTCTCTCATAATCATATAGTGGTTTTGGGACGCAAAATACCTACTGTTATTCTTATATTTATTAGACGGGGCGCTAAGCCAGGCTTCCGTTTAGCCATGATCATCATTCTTATTTAGACCATAAGTGCGTCTACGTCATGCGGAGCATGCGCACACAAAGCTACAAAAAAAGTGCGTGTTCTTAGACCTAAGGGCATGTTAAAGAACCCCAGGCGGTCCGAAAATTCGGAAGTACAGAAGAAAGGAAATTATGACAAGAAAAGAAAGGACCCTATTGAAAATCGTGGGTTGGTGGATGCTGGAAATCTTGGTGGACATGGTGGAAACAATAGTGGACAAGGTGGAAAGAATAGTGGATGTGGTGGAAGCTGTGGTGGTCATGATGGCTGATGATGGCGAGAGTGGAAAAAATGGTGGCAGATGGTGGGGGTGGTGGCGAGCTTCTTTTGGTGTTAAGTGGAAAATGCTGGTTGATGGTGGTGAGCAAAACATGTTTTGGTGGATGACTTGGTGAACAAGCTGGATGACGGTGGAAGGATGGAAGCATGGTGGATGACGGTGGCATGATGGAAGTGAACGTGACATTATGTGAAGTTGCTGTCAGTTCTAATGTTTTCCTCTTGAATGTGCAGAAATATATGCGGTTCAAAGCAGCCAACACCGATCATTAAGCTTTCCAGCACTATTTTTTTTATTCATGCGGCGCCAATAACCGCCGCAAGTTTTCTGGAGCACAGCAGCCGTGAATGTTTACATTTTACGCACGTACTTATCAGGTTACATCCGCGATCTGCTGCTGCATTTTGATGTTTACAAGTCTAGAAATGTCGGTGTGAACAGCGACAGTAACTGTGTTAGATCGCCGCGCATTTGCCGAGAAGTAAATGAGTCCTTCCAGCGGGGAGACCAGAAAACAGCCTCCGCTTGATACCGCCACGCTTGAAACGCAACTCTGGCAATTCTTGCACACTCACTTACCTTAGCGGCACTTTAAGGTAATAGTGAAAATGCATGCAAAGCTAAAATGCACACACTTTCACCTTCGGCCTGCGTCGAGATAAGCCCCACGAAGTATGACTACCACCATCATATTCTACCACCATGATTGCCACCAAAGGTTAGGCATAGCGTAGCGACCGAGTCCGTCTACGTGTTATCGGCGCTTCTGGTTGCAGTATACACAATTCCGGTGAGTACGAATGACTTTACAGCACACCTGTAGCATCGGCCAACCTAAATGAAGCATTTTTTTCTTGTGTACGGTGTCCGCACAAGAAGCGATGAGCATAGATGCGACGCGCTTCCAGCAAACTCCTACGGTCACCAACCGCCGCCGGTCGCACTCGCCGGCGCTTCTCTGACACGTATGCGAGAACATAGACTTGTCAATCCGTACGCCTTACTGAACCACTATGATGGCATATTTTTCACGCGCACTGCACTTGTTTTGGCCCAGCTGTTATGCAGTTGTAGCAAATGATACAGCGTCAGATCAGTGCGCTGGCACGGCTGCGCTGTACGTTGCGCGAAACGAAAAACATCACAATACTCAATCAATTGTACGCGCGTATTTATTGAATGAGATTAGAGTCGACAGAAAGCCTCTGCACATGTCGCACTTTGGAAAAAGCGAGAAACGGCTATTAAAACTTCCCAGTAACAGCCGGTTGACTACGCTCCTCGCTCCGCTTGACATATTTCTTTGGAGTTACGTTGTGAATTCTAAAAGAAAGTTAGCGCTGTTGCCATTATCGACGTGCCATTCGTTACCGGCAGCAGTTTGTTTGCGTTTAATAACTACGCAAATTTTAGTAGGATGTGAAGAGCGCGTCTGTCTCCAGTATGAGACATACAGAGCTGAAGCCAAACGGTGTATTAGTATGTTGACTAGTCATTTTGCAAGTCGCTAAGCAAGTGTCAGCGTGGCGTAGTGGTAAAGTACTCGGCTCGGAATCCGCAGGTCGGACGTTCGATTCCCGGTGGCGGAAGATTTTTTTTTTTTGCGTACGTTTTTTTTTTCTTTTTTTTTGTACTAGTGCTTTCTACATTGCCTTCTATACAATTATTTATGTGTGACGGCTAGGCACGATGTAGCCGACGCTGTAGAGCCGTTTTACGTTCCGTCGTTCTCCAGCATCCATCATACGCCAGCATCCAGCATACACCACGTGCCACCATCTTCCAGCACCATAATCCACCATAATGGTGGATGGTGGAATCCACCATTCCTCATGGTGGATGAATTTTCAATAGGGGAGTATTCATTATATCAACAGTCAGCTTAATTATATGAAAAACCGCTCTCTCGCATTTGTTTATACCAGTATGTAAGAAAGTTTCATGAATCTACTGGTGTTTCGTCTCTTCTATAATTGCTTAGATATTTATTAAGCAGCCAGTTGTTTAATCGTGCTGCTTTGTCGTTTTTTTAGAAGCTCGCTCTCGTCACATAGTTCAAAACAAGGTGCTCCAAGGCTCAAATCGTGTCACGGGGAGCAGCTTACTAGTTCGCACAATATTGCATATCTGGCTAAATACTTCACTCCGCGAAAGATACCACAGCGGAAACAAAACAAAAAAAACTTAAAGGATGAACTTTGCACTGCATTTCTGTTCCCGCTGAGTTCGCATCTTCAACAACTAACATTTCAGATCATAGATTCATTAGCTGCGCAGACCAGCAGTCGAACGTTCAATACACATATTGTTTTTTTTTTTTGTGTGTGATGGCTAAGCAGAAAGAAACTCATCTAGTCTGATATGTCGCAACACGCTAATATGACCGACTGTTTCTAGCGCTAGTATCCGAAACATCGAAACATATCTTCTTTCTACAAAACCCAGGATAATTCTTTAGCATGTATGTAAATCAAATGATCCCCTTCGCGAACAAAACATACCGCGCACACTGTCGTACGTAAAACGCGACTCGACAAATATAGCGATGGTACGAGGTATCGACTTGCCTTGAAAAGAGCGCTGGCGCTGGAAAGAACCCCAGTAAAGAGTGATCGTGCCGGGACAGGCACCTCTACGAGGAAGCCGGACTTGGCATCGTATGTGGCAGGAGCTGGATGACGATACTTCGCCGCCTTCCCCTGCGAAGGCGCGATGAACGCCGTCTAATCAATCCCTGTTGCTTTTCTTGTTTTGTTTTTTTTTTTTTGCGCTTTGCACGCATACGTCACACCGAGACAGACGCTTGCGAGCGCCAGAGGAGAGGTGGGCTTTCCCCGCACGCCCTTACGAGCGTCGCTTTTAAGAGAGAGGGAAAGAGCGGGACCCATGTGACAGTTAAAACTTCCTCGTCCCACCCCGCTGAGCAAGAGGGGGCAACACCAAGTGGGCTGTTACTCAAGGCTTCTTTTACTATGCACGTTTCCGTACGCCCAATGCGGCGGCTTTCGGTAGAGGCTCGCTCGCGGTGGCATTGCACGGCTTTATCGCCGTCGTCGCCCATCCTTCTTTCTGCGATACCGACGCGCGACGTGAAAGCGAACACCGGGGCAATCAGCACGCACGTGCCACAGGGCGCTGTTCCGCCGCTCCGCGGCCGTGTTGTTGACGGGTGAGTTTCAGCACTAGGTTTAACAACGGATCCGGGAAGCGATTGGGTGCGCAACGTGGGACATACGCCTTTTTTTTTTATTGAAATGGTGGAATAGGAGAGGTTGGTGCCATTATAGTGGCACCGGCTACTCCTTCTCGCTTAGAAGACAAAATATGTAGTAACAAAATTAATAAGGGCACAAAATGCAATACAGTAGAACACATAGGAAAATACGCACATGGCAGTTCATATACGTCTAATAGGTTCATATGTACACAAGTGTTGTATGAAAAGTTCAAGTGGGAAAAGTCAGTTCACCTGTATACGTTCAAACTCAAATATTCCATATTGCTTGACATACACAGGAAAACACACTGACACAAATGATGACACATAAAATCAAACACACTATCACAAACATAACACAATTCCTTCAGTATGAATGGGAAGTCGACATCGTGTGCAGTAGGTCAATATTTCCATAAAATATTCGATTCTTCAAGAAACTTCTTGAAGGCGACAAGCGCTCTTTTCTGAAGACTTGCCGTTGGCCATGGACCTAGTATTTTAGTTAATGTGAAAGGCCTTCTATCTAAAAGTAACAGACTTGCTCGTAATACTTTTCGTTGTGATTCATATTGTAGCGGGGTTGCAGCTATGACTGTGGGGAGGTGTGCGAAGAAGAGGCAGACGACGTGTCGGTGTTCTGAGAATACACAACCGCCATCTTGACTGCTGGACTATTCCATATTGTAAATAAGTTAAATATATTCGTACCATTTTGGTGGAGGTGCTGGGTACTACGCAAGACGGAACTCCGCAGCGGACGTGTCCTCGACAGCCTCAATATGTCAACAGAAAGCAACTCTGCTGCTGCCGCTTCGACCGCGACTCCGGTACAACCGGTACAGCCGGTACAGCCGGTCGTATTGACTCAACCGCGCGATCCCGGTAACTTCTGCGGCACCGACCACGTTGACGTCGATGACTGGATTGCGAAGTACGAGCGGTTTGCAGCGGTCTACAGGTGGGACCCTACAATGATGCTCGCCAATGTTGACTTCTATCTCTGCGGAACAGCAGGCGCGTGGTTTCAAGCTCATGAAGCTGACTTAACAAGTTGGGATGCCTGTAAACAGAAGCTTCGCGACCTATTTGGTAGAGCCGTCGGACGCCAGCGGGCCGCTTCTAAAGAACTCTCCTGTCGGGCACAAACTTCCACCGAATCATACGTCTCCTACATCCTTGACGTCCTGGCCCTTTGCCGTCGTGTCGACACCAGCATGTCAGAGAGTGACAAAGTAAGCCATTTGCTCAAGGGAATTGCGGATGACGCTTTTAATTTACTTGTGTCTAAAGACTGCTCAACCGTGGACGACATCATCAAAGAGTGCCGCCGGTTCGAAGAGCTGAAGAGTCGCCGCATTGCCCAGCATTTCATGCGACTTCCGAACACGGCCGCTACATCATCCTGCGAGGACCTTCAGCCGCCATGCGGTCAACCGCCTACCAACGAGAGCGTAGTTCGCATCGTGCGCCGAGAAATCGAGGCGGCGTCGCCACCATCTTTCCTGACGCGGCCATCTGATGATCCTCGACCAACGATCTCGTTGATCCAGCAGGTTGTGAGGGAGGAGCTTGCAAATGTCGGACTGCAGCCGGTATGTTCGTTGACGGAACCTCGTGTCAGTTCTATAACGCCTCCTCGTGCACCGGAAATGTTGCGCCGCTATCGTGACCCTGCCCAGTGGAGAACGCAGGACGACAAGCCGATCTGCTTTCGTTGCCACGGTGTAGGACATATTTCCCGCTACTGTCGTTCTCGCACCTTTCCATCTCGCTCGTTTGCTGGCTATCGACGTGACGACAACCACCGGCCACTGCAGTTTCCCGCTCGTGACGGTGGACCATACGATGAGGCTCCTACGACATCGGTCCGACGCTCCAGCCGTTCGCCGTCACCACACGATCGTCGCTCCCGGTCGTCATTCGTCGCCTCGCCCTACTGGACGTCCATACTCGGAAAACTGAGCAATGCAGCTCCCGGAGGTGATGCTGCATTCGACCCCGACCTGAAAACCCTCTGCTGACCCTCACTACGGACCAGAATCTGCTTGCTGTGGAAGTGGATGGCCTGCCTGTTACTGCCCTCATTGATACCGGCGCACATATTTCTATTATGAGCTCTGATCTCCGTGCACGATTAAATAAGGTCCTTACGCCGCCCGAGTCCCTATTTGTACGTGTCGCTAGTGGGGGAACTCCGGCTGTACTCGGAATCTGCACGGCACGTGTGAGGTTCTCCGACCGCCAGACGTCCGTTCTGTTTCATGTTCTCGCTCATTGTCCTCAAGATGTCATCCTCGGACTCGATTTCTTGTCTGACCACTCTGCTGTCATTGACTGCTCGGCCGGTGTTGTACAACTTGACTTGCCTGCGTCCGCCGACGTGTCGGAGGTGGTTCAGACGAAACTTTCGTGTGCTGAGGCTGTTCGTCTGCCACCACAAGCCCTAACTTGCGTCGCTGTTGAACCATATCCCAGTGTACCGGATGGGGATTACGTGGTCTCTCCCTCTCCCAGTGTTCTACTGGCCCGCAACGTCTCCTCTCCGTACACAGTTGTAACTATTACAGCGAACAAGACGTGCCTTCCTCTTCTGAACTTCGGATTGAGCCCTCAAGTCCTACCACAAGGCATTGCTCTCGCTACTCTGTCACCGTCGTACGAGTGCCAGATCTCATCGGTGTCACCCGAACTGCCCGCTGTCGTCTCTCCAAACCCGCATAGAGTCGACGCAGTCACCTCTTCTACACTGCACAAGAACATAACCAAGATGATTGCCTTAGACCTTTTGCCCTCTCAAGTTAAAGACCTCAGTGATCTCCTTATGACCTACTCTGACATATTTGACTTTGACGGTAGGCCCTTAGGTCAAACCTCGCAAGTCAAGCACCGCATAGATACCGGTGATGCAGCTCCAATTCACAGGCGTCCTTACCGAGTTTCACCATCAGAGCGCCAAGTTATTCAACAGGAGGTCGACAAGATGCTCACAAAAGGCATTATTGAGCTTTCTTCGAGTCCGTGGGCTTCCCCTGTAGTCTTAGTTAAAAAGAAAGACAACACCTGGCGTTTCTGCGTGGATTATCGGCATTTAAACAAGATCACCAAAAAGGATGTCTACCCGCTTCCTCGTATCGATGACGCCTTGGACTGCCTCCATGGTGCTACCTATTTTTCTTCGATAGACCTACGCTCTGGTTACTGGCAAATCGCCGTAGACGACCTCGACCGTGAGAAGACCGCCTTTGTAACGCCTGACGGTCTCTACCAATTCAGAGTCATGCCGTTCGGTTTGTGCAATGCGCCGGCCACGTTCGAGCGGATGATGGACACGCTTTTGCGCAGCTTTAAATGGTCTATCTGCCTTTGTTACCTGGACGACGTCATTGTATTTGCTCCCACCTTTGAGTCTCACCTCGACCGACTTTCGTCTATTCTTTCCGTGTTTCGTGCGGCTGGGCTACAACTTAATTCATCGAAGTGCCACTTTGGCCATCGCCAAGTTGCTATTCTAGGGCATCTCGTCGACTCATCTGGCATCCGACCCGATCCCGACAAAGTTCGCGCTGTCCTCGATTTTCCCGTACCAACTTGTGCCAAAGACGTTCGAAGTTTTGTGGGCCTATGCTCATATTTCCGACGATTCGTCAGAAACTTCGCAGATATTGCGCGCCCCCTCACTGACCTTCTCAAGAAGGATGTGCCATTTTGGTGGGGTCCTGACCAAGCCAGTGCTTTTTCCCGCCTCATTACGCTGCTCACCACACCGCCGATCCTCGCCCACTTCGACGCGTCCGCTCCAACCGAGGTCCGCACCGACGCTAGTGGTTACGGCATTGGCGCTGTGTTAGCCCAGCGTCAATCCGGTCATGATAGAGTTCTTGCGTATGCCAGCCGGCTCCTTTCTCCTGCCGAACGCAATTACTCTATTACTGAGCGCGAGTGCCTGGCGCTTGTATGGGCAGTTGGTAAATTCCGCCCCTATTTATATGGTCGCCCTTTCACCGTTACCACAGACCACCACGCTCTATGCTGGCTTTCAGCACTCAAAGATCCAACAGGGCGCCTAGCTCGTTGGGCTCTGCGCCTCCAGGAATTCACGTACACAGTGGTCTACAAGTCCGGCCGTCTACACCAAGACGCCGACTGCCTTTCTCGGTACCCCGTCGACGATCCAGACCTCGTAACGGATGACACGTCCATCTGTATTTCCTCGCTCTCCGCTTTCGGCAACATCGGTGACGAGCAACAGCGTGACGCGTCCCTACGAGATCTAATCACCCGCCTGAATACTGACTCGACGGACAGTTCGCTTCGCATGTTCGTCATCATCGACGGCATTTTATACCGCCGGAACATGCGCCCAGTGGGACAAGAACTACTAGTTGTAGTACCCACTCATCTCCGCTCGACCGTACTTCAGCAACTACATGATGTACCAACGGCCGGCCATCTTGGTGTTGCCAGAACGTACGACCGTGTCCGCCGACGCTTTTTCTGGCCCGGCCTCTACCGTTCCGTACATCGTTATGTCGCTACTTGCGAGTCGTGCCAACGCCGGAAAAAGCCAGCTGTGCACCCTGCCGGGCTCCTTCAACCTATCGACGTACCTGCTGAGCCTTTTTTTTGTGTCGGCCTCGACCTTTTGGGACCTTTCCCACTTTCTAACAACGGTAACAGATGGGTCGCCGTCGCTACGGATTATTCGACCCGTTTTGCCATTACGAGACCTCTCCCGAGCAGCTGCGCTACAGACGTCGCCGAGTTTTTGATCCAAGACGTCATCTTACATCACGGCGCTCCTCGTCAACTCATCACGGACCGAGGTCGTTACTTTTTATCCAAGGTAATCGAGGACCTACTTCGGTCTTGTGCAACCAAGCACAAGCTTACGACGGCCTATCATCCCCAAACGAACGGACTCACAGAACGTTTGAATCGCACGCTCACTGACATGCTCGCCATGTATGTCTCGACCGATCATCGCGACTGGGACATTGCGCTACCCTTTGTCACTTTTGCTTACAACAGCTCGCGCCACGACACTGCTGGATATTCTCCCTTTTACCTTTTGTATGGACGAGAACCGACCTTGCCGTTCGACACGCTCGTACCCACCCCTACCCACCTGTCCACCGAATATGCTCGCCACGCTATTAGCACAGCCGAAAAGGCCCGTCAGATCGCCCATCGACGCCTTTCGGAATCGCAACTCCGCCAGAAACATACATACGACAGCTGCCACCGGAACGTTCGCTTCAATCCGGGTGACCTCGTTCTCCTGTGGTCTCCGTCTCGGCATGTTGGCCTGGCCGAAAAACTTCTGCCCAAGTACTCCGGCCCTTACCGTGTGCTACGCCAGGTGACTGAGGTCACCTATGACATCGCCCCTCTGGACCACACGGCGCCCTCTACGTCTTCCAACGTCGTCCACGTCGCTCGCCTGAAGCCGTACCTTTCGCCCACCACCTGCTAACAAGCGCCGAGTCGGCGCTTTCGCCGCCGGAGGTCGATGTAGCGGGGTTGCAGCTATGACTGTGGGGAGGTGTGCGAAGAAGAGGCAGACGACGTGTCGGTGTTCTGAGAATACACAACCGCCATCTTGACTGCTGGACTATTCCATATTGTAAATAAGTTAAATATATTCGTAACAATATTTTTTGCACTCGATAAGTAGATGATGTACATCTTCGTCAGGGTGGCCGCAGGAACATTCTGTACTAGACGCACGTTTTATCCTGTGTAGGAAGTGTCGCGTAAATGCTGTGCCAAGCCGTAGGCGTTGGACTAATGCTTCAAATCTCCTATTTTCTCTCAAGTCTGATGGAATGCATAGTTTTATGTCAGGGTCTATTAAATGTAAGTCCGAACTTTTAGACTTTTCATCGAACCATTTGTCTTTGGTGAGGCTAAGGGTTGTCTGTCTCAGGAGTAGGCGGATTTCATTGTGAGAAATTGGAAGGCTAATTGTCTCTTCGTTATTGTGTGCCCGATTTGCCGCGGCGATACGCCTTCTTTTTTTCAAATGTATACAAGCTTCCGTGACATCACTGACTTGATCAGGATGAATTTATGAGGCACTCGTGCCAGAGCAGCATTATGCTTTTTTTTTGCGAGAGAAATGTATGTGAAAGACACCAGCTGCATAGAGTCCCCTCCCGCCTCCGTCACAAAAAACCGAGACCATTAATCGTTTCAAGCTGTCTTGCATACCATTGTACAAGGTGCATGTATGGACCACTCCTCTCTGAGAATGTTGAGTAAATAAAGAGGTAGTTAAATAAATAAATAAAGAAATAAATAAATAAATAAATAAATAAATAAATAAATAAATAAATAAATAAATTTGTCTGAAAAGTGTTCAAAGAAAATATGTTCCAATCAAATTGCGCGACATTTAGCGGTCGAGAGTGAGAAAACACGCGTAGTGTAAAAATAAATATTCAACACTTGAAAAAGTAAGACAAGTTCGGTTATCGATATACCACGTCACGCGAAACAGCATGATGTAAAAGACGTAAGCTTTATTTTTATTGCTTTTCACAACGGTAAATGAGCAGGCGTCAAAGAAAAGCGTAATATTATTATATCGATGAGCCACGGTTCTCAAAGTGGTACACAAAGCTTCCCTGTCGCCAGATGGATCACATACAGTTACCTCATGCGGTTACTTTGGTAAGGCAGACACGACATAAAAGCGAAAGGTGCATCCCAAATACCGGCTTGTAGGGTGACCATTAACGTGCACAGGGTGACTTATTAGTATTGGCGAGCATCTACACGCAGCTTACTAAATGTGCAGATATAAATAGTACATTAAACTACATATTTTGTAAAGACTACGCTCTCGGAGCGGAGCGGTATTTTTAGCGCCTAATAAAGCACACGTAAATGTAGATATGGTAAAGTTCTTGACCTCGCGGCTAAATAATGAACACTCCGATTTTGGCGAGGTAGTTAAGGTATGATACTCATGCAGTGGACATAAAAGGAGGCTGTTAATAGTCATGAAATGATGATGATGATTTCCACCTCATTTTATTCAGAAATTTATTGCCACGTTCAGATCCCTAAAAAAGTGCAACCAGAGTTTCCAAATTATGTTCTGCTAGACTCCATCACAAAATGTTGATATTCAGCGTCCAACCAATGAGATAAATAAACTGTGCAGCGAGTAGTATGTGCAAATTGGTCTCTTCGTACCGCTAGTTGACTCCAACAAACAGATGAGTTTGTTCAAGCCCATCATTGCCATTCCCGCAGGGAAGTTGTTTATTCAACACTATTAGATGGAACTTGCATGCCTCTTTCGCGGGTAACAGCCACCATACTTGCCCTGCATTTTTGGGTCGCTGCTGAAGTAATTACTTGACGCATATAAATTGGCTCGACAACTTTAGCCCTGCTGCCTGTATTCCCTTCCCGAAAATCAATTACCAGCATAAACTTTAAAAATACACGGCATTCCCACGTGAGAAAAAGCTCAAAATTTACGCTTAACTGCGTAGTTACGTTCTTAAATAAAACAAATTTTCGGCAAAATCTCAAAAGGTTTTTATGTATAAGGCATCGCTGCGCTACAATAGGAAGTATTCCCTTATATTGCAAGAGCTTTTCGTGATTAAATTCTCTGCTGACCACTGTTTTCAACAAGTTTTTTAAAGTTTGTTAAGGTGGTAGGCCACACACACACAAAAACAGCTTTTTAAGAGCAGCCACCATGGAAATAACTTTTCTTCAAAACAAGCATGTTTTATTTAACTTACCCAGCCATTTATAGTGCGAAATATTGATTATTTATTTATTTGGAGGTAATCTTTGCCAAAAATTGCATAAAAAGTGGTAGTCACGCCAGCCGTTATAAATGACTAATGTGTGGCTTAATTCAGTAAAGCTTTGGCATTTGTGTAACTTTAACATTGGTGCTGGAGCTATGCAATGAACTAGGATAAATAATATGAAGTAAATATCAAGGTAGTATTGTTAAAAAACAAAAAAACGGGGAAAAAGAGCTAATTTAGACTGAGCCTGTTTGCAAAATCATCTGTAAATTCAAAAATATTCCATCCATTTCTTTTATTCTAGATCACTGCACAGATATATATGCTGCACATTATTATACAAAATTTCAGTTAAAAGTACACACTGAGAAAAAAGTTACGAAAGTTTGCGTCACATGATTTGGAGCAAATCCTTAGTTTAAGAAAAACATAAACAAATATTTCAGAGCTTGCAAAAGGTGCGCGCCTCCTTGTGGTCGTTTTTAGAGATTTAAGAACAATTAGAAACCCAAAATTATATTTAATGACATCCTCTTATCTAACAGTGAAATTAAAATTTATAAATTATTTTGAGTATCAATAATATAGACAAAAGAACACTTACTTTCGAAACAAACGCAATGTGGTTTTGGTTTTGTTATACGAGCATGCAGGGGCGTAGCCAGAAATTTTTTTCGGGGGGGGGGGGGGTTCAACCATACTTTATGTATGTTCGTGCGTGCGTTTGTATGTGTACGTGCCTATATACGCAAGCAAAACTGAAAAATTTCGGGGGGGGGGTTTGAACCCCCCCAACCCCCCCCCTTGGCTACGCCCCTGCGAGCATGGGGTATAGAAAACTTGCTGTAACTCGCAAACTAATAATGATAGCAGGATACTTTATGTTGAAAGAAATTTTTTTAATGTTTTGGCGGGAAAAGAAAACAACAAACTAAAAATCGATCTCGCGAAAAAAAATTGGCTTCTGAAGGTGGCCTGCCACCTTAAGCGACTCTATTTCACTGCGATCCTTGCAACCTGCCATTTCTGCAGTATTCCTTGCTCAAACTTCAGTAGATAAACTTGCAGTACCATTCTCTAATTTGTATAACGTTACCATTTCTGCTTGAGTCCATATTAGGTAGTCAGCGTTTGTAAATAATTATATTATAGCAAAAGTTCGTTAATTAGAACTCGGTTAATTCGCGCTTACAGTTAACTGGAACTGACGCCCTGGTCCCACACAGCCCTGTGTATTTCTACGGGAGAAAACTCCTGGTAATTCGAATGTGTCAGTATCCACAACACTGAACTCGAACAGGGGGCTTCCTGGCCTTCATCGATCCTCGCAGAAGTCGGCCCAGAGTGATTACAATGTGTTGCAAAACCGAACCAAGCCAAATTTACTAGACATGCAAAACAACAAAACAGCACCATTTCTCCGCATATGAGAAATTGAACGCTGTGCTGGAGGTCTTTGGCAAGCTGTAAACGATGATCACGGAGTCGCGACAGAAGAAGCGCAAGCAAATACAAATTACTGATTACTTTTATTTTGATTGCGTTAACTCTGCCATGTAAATAAACATGTTTTGGAGCATAAGCAGCGTCATATATTTCGACATTAAGGCTCACTGCTCACATGAATGCCCGTCGCTGCTTGTTTCTGGTGTATCACAGACAACTCTGTTTGCTGTTAACTCCATGAACTTAATTTACGAACTCATCTGCCCCAAACGTGTAGTATCGCCTAATCCGCGTTAACGAGTCCAGAGGTGGCTTCTTTGGGTTCTGCCCGCGCAGTGTGGCGTGAAGCCCGTTCATTCCAGTGCACGCTCCCTAATTCGACCTCCGCTTAATTCAAAAAATTTTACAGTACCCCTTCCAGTTCGAATTAACGAGCTTTTACTGTACTTCCAACTCTAGTCTGTTATGTAAATCTACAAGTGCCGCCTCATTAGGACTGCTTGCTTAGCTGAGCCTTTCCGCATATCGGTGTTCACGCACGGGCGGATGGGCTTAGAGCAAGTAAGCGAATTTCGGCTGCCATAGCAAGAGATATAATGGAGGGACGCTAACGAAAACTACTTTGCCGCACCACGAGAATATATCAATGCGGCTGAGCTCAAGCGCCGGCGGTTTTATGCCCGCGGTAAGCATATATGCGCTGCAAAATGTTCATGTCCCTTTTACCTGCAGTGCTATGTCAGTTCCCAAGTAGAACGAGTGTTCCAACTCGGTAAGGATGACATGACACTGTGTTACGGTATGCTTACGTTCAATCCGCATAAACCACACGCGATGCCTAATGCAGTGGAGTTCTGAAAAAACTAACTTCGCTGATGTATCCGAAACCTGCATCAGACAGCGAAGCTCTCGGCACGATTCTCGCCTTATGGAATCCCAGACCTCCGCTGAGATACTGTCCGAAGCCTGCCTCAAGACATTGCTAAACGTGCATTATATGCGGCGTAGTTAGTTCACTATAACCGAATCTTGGTTTATTCTTTAGAGATAAAGTTAATTCCGAAACCACTCTTCACACAAGCCACCGCTGTCGGAGTCTTGAGTCTTCGGTCCCGGTGATCTGTGTATTTGTCTATTTTGAAAAACAGCGCTGCTTAACAGCACACATTAGTAAAGAACACACGAGGACACGTGTTTTTTATTCTTCCGTGTCTTTGAGCAGCACTGCCTTTCTTCAAGGTGTATTTATACCAACGAGCCCGCATTAAAGCACTTTAAAGTTAGTGTACTTGCTTTGAGTAGAGTTGGACCCGAGGTCCCCGCTCGAATCCCGGACGAGGACCGATTTCGCTTAAGCTCCGAAGCTTGACTTGTGAGAAATCCGAACAGGTTTCGTTTGTATCTTTGTACTAACACAGGTTAATGACACCTCACCTTTTACTACAATGACCAAACCCAAGTCTCAGTGCAATATTCTTAGTCCCGAAGACTCCGCTGCAGAGCAAGGTGCAGCAAGGTATAGAACAAGGTTCAGTGGAACAAACTATAGAACGCACAGTCCGTAACGTATTTTCTCCACACAACCACTATGAGCATCGCAGCATGAACTGCCGAGTTTCGCACCCTTTGTGCCCCCGCGTTTGCACAAAGGCTTGTGGCGCATGGCCAATACTGTGCCATTGTTACTACAATACCACTGTCCGCTACTTGAATGATGGAATATGACTATTGATGCAGTCGGCTGTAAATGTCGGGGCACACAAGGAGCGACAAGTCATTCCAAAACAGTATCGTAATATTTATTGAACCCTTACAAATTCAAATTCATATAGGCGCGCTTAACTACAGCAAATAGTAGTACTTTGTTCATGATAGTCTGTATCAACAGGTACAATATCTCACTAAAGGCAGTCAACGTTTCGGGCGCACGGTATGATTTCAGTATGGGCCGTGATAATACTGCGCGGTTTGGCAGGGCTTCTGAAGTCCTTGCATCTTTGCAGCAAGCAGTATACACTGCAGATGTGTGTAAAGCTCTTATTCGCTAAGGTCGACACGTTTGTACAGAGTGAATCACTAAACAATAACCTCGTAATAGCAAGGGCGTGCAAAAAGCAGCTTCGGAATATTATATAACGAACGCAGAATGCGCGTACTTCCTCTAAAATTTGATTATGTTTTTCTAAAGAGGCTCTCCCTACGCATTGTTGAAGTGGACAAGTTTTTCACTGCAGAATCCAGCACTGACTGCTAGGCAGAACATGTCGAAAATCGTTAAATGACTACAATAACGAGGCCGAACATTGACAAAATCAAAAAAGTAACTGTCAGGTAATTTGACAGTTAAAATGCATGGTGCAGTGGAGGAACGCGAAGTTTCGAGGAGTTAAAACGGCAGTTGAAAACATCGCTTCTGCGTAGATAAGACAAAGAACATAACCAAGGACAAACCTGGAGACTCAAGATTCCTGCAGTTGCGCCATATGGGCGTTCCATTTTGGTTTTCGTAGTGATCGTTGTGATTGTGAACATGAACGCTTAAATTCACGCTCTAGGCTAAGGCGAACTCGCCTAGTGTCATTGTCCGTATGCGCGCAACGTGCACAACTCGCACGCATATGCAATGCCCTCATGTATTGGGCGTGTCGGTTGCAAGAAAGTGCAACCTACGGCGCTGAAAAGACAACTGGACGCCAGATAACCAAGCCCAATTGTTGAATGGTGTAATTTAGGCTTTGTTCAGGACACCCACTTGCTCTACCTCACAGATGGTCCAGAGGAAATAATAAACAAGTGTGCACTTAGTGTTCCTTTCGTCTCCGTCTTTAGCGCTGCATCAATCATGCATGCATTCCAACTAGCCCAGCTTTCCATTCCATTTACGCCCGACTCCATAACAACTCGAAATGACTCTATTGCTTAATTTTATGTAATATACTAACTGGTTCACGACTTGCGTCAGAAGAAAAAAGGGAAAAAATAAAACACCTGTGTGCGTGAAGATTGAGTTTACACTTGTACTTATCTATTTGAAATTATGTCATCTTTACGAAATGGTCCACCGTTTTCGATTGTAATAATCATTGATCGACTTCACACAACTCGAAATCGATAAACTGCGCCAATTGCAAGATAGGAGCTAATGCGGTCGAAAAATTCGATACCGGTTAGCCGTTCTCGTTGCAAGCGCTATTGAAACTCGACTGCTACTCAGGCTATTACTCGCCGTCAGCCACTCCACCACCATCGATATCGAAAGTGACCGTGACCGAGTTACCCAAGTGAAGTGCGCACAGAATTTACATTTGTCGATATTTTTCGATGGCTCAGTTGGCACATACAGCCAAGAACTAACAGTAAACCAGTACAGGTACGTACTATACCAAAAACCGTTTAAAACAAACACAGTGTCTTAACTGCTTCGAGATGTAGCAGCTGCACTGAAGGCAATCAGTCAGCGAGGCGGACAGTAAATGTCACGTCAATAAAAAAACGTACTAATTTAAGATCAATCTTTCATAAAACCATGAATCTGTTATGAAAACATGCTCTGTACAGCAAAGAGAAACGACAGTATACGATCTCTAATAGTCGTATCAAGTTATTGGGAAAATTTGCCAAGACGTATTTTGAATAGCGTCATAACGTGATCCAAGTGGCTCTTCGAATTTCTTATCCTAGCGTGTGTAATGTCGGGTAGTCTTACTTGTGGCGCCTCAAGCAGCACAGCAGCAAGGTACGTTTCCTGTAGAGGCTGTTCTTGCAATCACAACGTCTCTCTTTATCGTAGGCACAACTTTCATCTTACAGTAAGTAGTACATCGAGAGAACTTTGAAACGGGAAGAAATTCCATGCCATTTCGCACATGCCCGTTGTTCTAGGTCATTGTCTTAGCAGTGTAGTAGGTTAACATCTTCGTGGATTTAATTTTTTTTCATCGGGGTCAAGAGTTTGTTCTTCAGGGTCTATAATCGACGTGTTGATGTGTTCTTTATAGTATCCAGACAATTCTGGAGTGGAAGACATCGCAGAGGACCATGGCCACAGTGTTGGTCCGCATTCAGTTCTCTAGCTAGAACTTGCTTAGGTTAATGAGCTATGCAAACTTAAGTGCGCGAAAGTTTATGTAGTTCGCCCCCATAGGTATGCGGTCGTCGTAGTGACCGGCATTTGAGCTCCTACCGATTCTCCCCTAGCGGCAGCAAACAGCGTATGGCATTTGAGAGGCATTGTGGTTCTCCGTATGTTTCTCTGTCAGGTAATCCCAAAAAATTAGCTTTTTTCCTATCGTTAAGTGAGGTCAAGCGTAATTTGATGTGTGCGTGCCTAACCTATCACTTTCTTTCTTTCTTTCTTTCTTTCTTTCTTTCTTTCTTTCTTTCTTTCTTTCTTTCTTTCTTTCTTTCTTTCTTTCTTTCTGTCTCTCTCTTTTTCTTTCTTTCTTTCTTTCTTTCTTTTCGTGGGGAAGCAAGACGGCTCTAACTGGTAGCGGGCGTGGTGTGAGAGCACGCATGCGCAGTTGGAATCGCGCCTAATGACTCGCGTTCCGGCGCCGGCGTCGTAACTTGAGGTAATGCGTTCGTATCCAGGCAACACTATAATGCGGCAACGTAAAATAATAAGTGACCTCGATAAAATATGTAATTGTCATATAACAAACTATTGATCGCTGACAAGCCAACCATCTAGAGAGCACCACTTACTGGAAAACTGAACACACAAATACGCACGTAATCAGCACGCCTTCGAGGTACGCATTTCTGCACCACCGCCGGAACCGAGATTTTCGCGTACGACACCGCCACCAAAACCAGTGAATAATAGCAAGCTTCGCTAAAAAAATGTTCATTCCTACGTGACACACACACAAAAACAATTAAGAAACCGAGTAGCCATATGCGACAAAGATCTTTCAAAACTGAAGTCTGCTTGCGCTGCTGGTGGCAGGCCTAAAATGCTAAGGCCGCCCGTGAGGGTTTTGCCAGAAATGCCTTCAGCAAATCCGTAACAGTCCGTTGCCCATCATAAGAAGTGGCAAGTATGCTTGTACCACAGCGAGCTTTCCTCCGCAAGACGTCTTCGGTAAACCCGCAATAATCGGCTGCTTGGCCTCGATGTATGCACGATTTACAGGAACGCTCGTATCCATTCGATGAACGCTGCAACCTTGGTGTATCCGCCGAAGTGGTTCGGCACTCCGCAGCCTCGGGGCCCTCCCCAGCTGACGATGCCTTCCAGCACCCAGACGCGCTTGTCGACCACCGACTCGTCGACGAAAACGAAGGGGCCACCACTGTCTCCCGTGCAGGCGTCGATCCCTCCCTTGACGTAACCGCCGCAGAACATGTAGGACGTGACCGCCCGGAGAAAGCGGTCCTCGAGGTAGGCGCGCTCGCACTCCTGTGCCGATACCACGGGAATCACGGCCTGTCGAAGGACGTCAGCGTAGCTCCGGGTTTCGGTCTGGCCCCATCCGGTCGCCTGGACAGTAAAGAATTAAAAGGCAATGGCTCCGTTAGGATTAGACGTGAGGTTCAATTACGAAGGCGTTCGCCTTTTGCAGACAGCATATCAAATAACCCAGCACTTTTTTCAGCAAAAGTACTGACTGTTGGTCGAATTGGTACTGATTCATAACTGGCTGCAAAAAAGATAATTTTGAGGGCCCGCTTCTTTGTTCGATATAACGTAAATGAATACCAGCAGATAATGAAGCCAAGGAAAGCATTCGGGACGTTAATTGTACACTTTTAAGTGTATTGTAGTAATTGTGACACGTATGTGAAGAAAGTAAAGCGTACAAAAAGACAACTTGCCGCCAGAAGGGACCAAACCTGCAACCTTCGGATTACGCACCCGATGCTCTTTCCAACTGAGCTACGGCGGCGGTCGTCCCCTCGTCCACTTTGTGAGGTATATATGTGCATACAAACCCTGGGAGTGTTAGTGAGCGCCGCTTGCAGCCATGACGGCGAGTGTGGAACACACTTTCTTTGCCAGATGGCGTTACGTATCACGTGATCATTTTGGCGAGCGGACAACTGACCAATAAGACCTCGAATAATACCTAAAGGTATCGAGTCTGCCGGAACCAGACTCCCTCGGTATGAATGAATGAAAGAAGACAATTTTGAGGGCTTGTTTTTTCGTTTGACACAACGTTAATGAAAACCTGCAGAAAATGAAGCCGAGCAATGTATATGGGACGTTAACGGTGCTGTGTTAAACCACGATATGATCATCAGGCGCGCAGTAGTGGAGGGCTCCGGAAATTTTAGCCATCCGGTAATCTTTAACGCGCACTGACATCGCAGAGCACACCGGCCTCTAGCATTTCGCTTTAATCGAAATGCGACCGTCGGGCCGGGATCGTAAACCGCGAATATTCGTAAACACCTATGAAAAGCTTTCAAGTGAGCCTTCCTTTCCTCTGCTGAAGAAGAAAAAGTTTTCATTGAAATATATGTCAATAATGTGTATACCTGCGAGTAAACGTTATCACTGATATAGGCAGTACCGTAATCGAGTGCGCGATCCTCCTCCATACAGCGGACACCCACACGGATTGCTTAATGGAACAAACTATCACTGCGCCTTCGTCATCATTTTTTGTTTTATTTTGAGATTATATTTACAATGCTGAATATTGAAGTGAATTTCTTCTTCGTTCGTCTGCCGTTAGTATATTTACTATACTTGTTTCGGTAACCACCCCTCTGCTTTCCTCTATAAAATAAAGGCAATGAGGGTGCTGCAGTAAGGCTATATGTGAAAAATAAATAAATAAGTAAATAAATAAGTAAATAAATAAATAAATGATGATTGCTGACATGTGAGCTGGTAGCCACAACAATAGTAACAGTGAAAACACCTTAGTTATTAACTTCTAGTGCGTCTTGGCATTGGTATGAAATATCGCGCAGTGCTGAAGGTGCAAGCTCCCAACGCTTCATGAAGGTCCAGCGTTTAATAGATTGTACGTAAATATGCAGACCAAATGAAAGCAAGCGCGCTTTTTCAGTGTGCATCATCAATGAACTGTTCCAATGTATACTGACCACGCCCAGGTGGCCGTCGACGATGTTTGACTGCGAGGTCCTCTCGCTGGGCAGGCATATGGGCTGCACTCGACTGCTTAACTCCACCGGCCGGTCGAGCAGCACCATGGCGATATCCGCGTCGTACTTCGCCGGGTCGAAATCATCGTGCACGTGAATCTCCTGAGGCTGCAAAACATTACATACAGTATAGTGAACCGTGCAACAAAACGGGGTGTGGACACAACTACTATGTACGAGTCTATGCACGCTGACCACAGCCACCTTTCTTAGCAAAGCTGCATATTGGCAGGATCCCGGGATTTTTTCACGCCCGTCTACCGAAAATTATTCCTCGAATCTAAGCGAAAAGTGGCTATCTCCACTGCCGAAGCTAATATTTGTCAGAGATTTACGTCCCATAACCACGACAGGATTATGAGGTGCGCCGTAGTGGAGTGCTCCGGAAATTTCTACCACCTGGGGTTCTTCAACTTGAACCTAAATCTAAGCACACACTCTGGACCGTCGGGCATACAAAGTAGCCCTCCATCTCTTCATAAGTACACCTACCGATCAACTTTTGAAGCAAGGCCTTTGCAACACTATCGAGGAACATCATCGACGCGCACAGCCAAGCACAATACCGTCGTCTCGCACAAACCGACCCTGATCGGGGTATTCTGGATTCTATTGGAATACAGATGCCAGCCAACGATCCGACATTTCTACGCCTACCAAGACCCCGGTACCGCGAACTCCTCATTACACCAATTCCATGTAACACGCACCCCGACCACCACGATAAACACCGCAGAGCTCGCCCTAAAGCTCTGCACCGATGTTACGGCTCCGAACCGGACGCCGTATGGGTAGACGCAGCCTGCGCGGACGATGAAGCGGCCGCTGACGTGGTGGATTACGACCTCTCCCCCATAGGTACAAACAGACTTCCTCCAGACACCTCCCCCGAAGCTGCAGAGGAAGCTACCATTGCCTTAGCAACCATAAACACAGAAGCACTGTATAACTTATCAGATTTCAAAACCGCAATCCTAAAAAAGAAGCCGATAACCTCTTAGCCCGAGGTTCTTTAAACCGGGCTCGCGCGGCGTCCAATCCGGGATACACAAAGGAGCGCGCGCACACTTTCAACGAGCTGACTCCGGCCTATAGGGCAGCGCGCCAGCCATACCATCTAACGCACAAGTTCTTGAGCAAGCGACAGGCAACCCTCTGGCGCCAGCTGCAAACTCACACTCTTCCCACTCCTCTCATTCTGTCGCACTATCGCCCCCTTTTCCTCACCTCAACCAGTACTCTTTGCCCTGAACCTCATGCTTCTGCTAACCACATTCTTTCACACTGTCCGACGGATCCTCCCGCGCGGGCTCTGGAGCACCTAAAGGCATGGGAGGATTGCGAGACTCGGCTGCGTTCAGAGGGCCCGTTGCGCAGACCATGGCTACCGGCCGGGCTGCCAATGTAATGGACCACCATCAAGTGAGCGTTTGAGCGAAATAGGATCGGGCGGGGACCCGGGAGCCTGCGCGCTCGAAACTCCTCTGAATCAAATTCTTTCCTCCTCCTCCTTTTCCTCTAGCACTCTAGCATATGGGCGCTGACGGAATTACGTATGCAAGTTTAAATGTTCTTGCTCAGTACATTTAGATGCATGGGCAATTAATAAATAACAGCTTCGTATTCCCAAAAAGGTGTTACGAGACTTACCATTGTTCACGCTATCTCCACCGAAATCAGCCATGACATTTCGCGCTTCATCCTAAAACCAGGGGCACAAGGCGCCTTCTATCAATTGCCTTCCCATGCGGAGATGATACCCGCGTAGCAGCTGATTTCACTTGCATTGTGATCTCGCTATGGGCCACGAATATTTAAGATTTACGAACAGCCTCGTGAGCACAAAAGTACAGTGCACCTAATTGTCTTGCTGTCATTCATTCCATGCAGAGCATCGCTCGAACGTTCGGCCGGTTCAGGTGACAATACAGTTTCGCCGGCCAACCATCTTCAGAGCGTTCATCGGAGATCATTTTTTACTCATATTCCTCGGAGCAACTCAGTTTCTTATAACTTATTACATATGGTATTCAGTTTCGATCGCGAAGTTTTATACTGCAGAAACGATCAGAAGTCGTCGAACAAGGAAAGCCGCTGGAGCCAACCTTTCGACAAAATGTCTATCTTTGTCAGCCGAGGTAAATAGGTGGGGCCTTTTAGAAGCGGCGGCTCGAGGGAAATTCATTCTTTTTCGACTACTTTTCATTACCTCGAGCATCCCATAAATTTCCCTTGAATTTCTGTGTTCTTCGGATAACGTACAATCAGAGTTACGATATCGAGGAAGTCCTAGAGGTTGTTTATAAGCCATAGTTTGAATCACAAATGAATTCGTGAGTAAACATAAGTTTGCGATGACGATGGCGCCAATGAAATTCATTATATTGTCGCCAAATCTAATAAGCAATACCTTCAGTGATGCTGAATTAAGCTGCTCCCTACCCGTTTCATATGTCGCTATCACACAATGTTGGCAGTGGGTGTCATAATTCCGCGTCTACTAGGGGCGCACACTGAATGCTTCACTGTCAAAGCGAGACCATTTTGAACGCGATGACCGGAAAACAAGCACACTTCTATGCTAAGTTTCAAAAAGATATTAATTCTCTTCTTAATACGTCCCCCTCGCTCTCCCGCACATCGCAGGTCGCGGGATCAAATCCCGGTCGCGGCGGCCGCATTTTCGATGGAGGTGGAAATGATCGAGGTCCGTGTACTTAGATTTAGGTGCTTGTTAAAGAACACCAGTTGGTCGAAATTTCCGGAGCCCTCCACTACGGCGTCCCTCATAATCCTATCGTGGTTTTGGGACGTTAAACCCCATCAAATATGATTACCCCCGTCCATCGCACACGCTTATTGACACATTACGCCTCATGTGGGTCGCCGTGCGTTTCATAATGCGGCAGTTTCGTCCAAATGCGAAGCATTGATTGCAATGACACGACTTAGATACGTATACAAGAAAATTTCGTATTTTTATCGGCCCTTTTTATTCTCCTCGCGCATTCGCTTACTTATTGAGCCAGGCCCCCAAAAATCTTTTAGTGGCACGAGACTACTAGAATATGAAAAAAAAAGCTTTTTCTATGCGCGGAAGGTCCTATTTTAGAAAGGTGTTCATAAAAAATGTTTAAGGACGTGTTCACATAAAATAATGGCGCGTAACATGCCCCAAGAAAGACACCCAAGAGAGAGAGAAATAGATGAAAAGGAACCGCAGGGAGGTTAACCTGGCGCAAGTGACCGGTTTGCTACCCTGCACAGGGGTGGGGATATAGGGGTCGGAAAGAGGACAGAGAGAGAGAGTGAGATAAAATGAAAACGAAAAAAAAACGCACACATGCACACACACGCAAGACGTTCCAGTCAGAGCCGTTCTGAGAGACCAGTTGAACGCAGAAAGCGCAGTAGCGCTTGCACAGCCTTTTTCTGTGACGTTTGGTCCGGTCGATGGCGCATGATTCTTTCTTCCGACAGAGTGAGGTCGTCCAACTTATCGAGCGCGTTGCAAAGTGACTGTCTCTGTGAAGAGTACTGTGGGCAGTCGCACAGAATATGTTGAATTGTTTCATCACTGCCGCAGTGGTCACATGATGCGGTGTCGTCCATTCCTATGCGGCACGCGTACGCGCGCGTAAATGCGACACCCAACCATAACCTGCACAGGAGGGTAGCGTCACGTCGGCGAAGGCCTGGAGGAATTTGAAGGCTGAGAGTTGGGTCCAGGGAATATAGTCGCGCATGCTTGAAGTGCGGCTCGTTCCATTGCGACGTGGTGCATTGACGAGCAAGCACGCGGAGCTTCCATGCAGCGTCAGTCCTAGAGAGCGGTATTATTATTTGACTGCTTTCTGTATGGGCTGAACGGGCAGCTTGATCGGCCCGTTCATTGCCGATAATCCCACAGTGACTTGGAAGCCATTGAAAAGTTATTTCATGGCCTTTCTCAATTAGATGGTGAGTCTCTTCTGCAATCTGAAATACCAGTTGCTCGTGCGGGCCGCGGCGTAAAGGTGACAGAAGGGATTGCAGTGCCGCCTTTGAGTCACTGAAGATCGTCCATTTTTGTGTCCGTTCATCAGTAATGAAACGTAATGCGGCAAGAAGCGCTGCGAGCTCTGCTGCTGTCGATGTCGTAAGGTGAGAGGTCTTAAATTTGATTGTCGTGGCTTTCAGAGGTATTACGACAGCTGCGGTTGAGCTGTTCGTCATAACGGAGCCGTCGGTGTATACGTGCATTGAGCCTCGGTACTTCTCATATAACAGGAGCAAAGCGAGCTGTTTAAGAGCCGGTGACGACATATCTGCCTTTTTACGGATGCCGGGTATCGTCAGGCTGATGATAGGCTGAGTCAGGCACCACGGAGGAACTGAAGGTCTCGCAGCGGGCGTGAAGCCTGTTGGCAAAGACTCGCGATATGCGGCTACCGTTCGGCAAAAAGAGGTGCATGGTCGGTCTACTGGTAAAGAGGCTAGGTGGTGGCGGGGAGTCCGAGCAAGATGCCTTATATGTGTCCTGAGTGCTTCGACGTCAATATGTGTCTTGATGAGGTGGTCTCTGGCGATCGCTATAGAAGCCACCGTCGACGCGCTAAGAGGCAAGCCTAGGCAAATTCGGAGCGCTTGGGCCTGAACACTTTGTAGTATTCGTAGGCTTGTTTTGCTTGCGTTGGTTAACGCGGGCAAGCTGTAGCGCAGGAAGCCGAGGAAGAGTACCCTGTACAGCTGTAGCATAGCACTTGGTGACATTCCCCAAGTCTTGCCTGCGAAGAACTTCAATAGATGACAGATGCCGATCAACCGCTTTTTTATGTACAATACGTGATGGCTCCATGAGAGATCCCTGTCGATTATGACACCCAGAAACTTGTACGACCGAATATACGGTATAGTTTGGCCATTGATGAATACGCCGTAATTATTCATAGGTTTGCGCGTAAAAGCCACGAGGGCGCATTTCTCGGAAGAAAGCTCCAAGCCTCGATTACGGAGGTAACGGGCAGTTTGAGCAGCAGCTCTTTGAATTCTCGCTCGCAACTGCAGGCGTGTTACGGCGGACGTCCAAATGCAGATATCATCCGCGTACATTGATATCTTCACTGTGCTTGGCAGGTGCTCAAGGAGGGCAATCAGCGTAACATTGAACAATACAGGACTGAGTACGCCACCCTGGGGGACGCCACGGTAGCTGTAATGTGGAGAGGTTTGGCCGTCTTCGGTGCTCACAAAAAGGATCGCATTGAGATGTAACTACGTATCCAGCGATACATCCGACCTCCTATTCCTACCTCTTCGAGAGCGGTGAGGATGGCTTGATGTGTAACATTGTCGTACGCCCCTTTGACGTCGAGGAACAAAGAAGCGCAGAGACGCTTACGGCCTTTCTCGTGTTGAACGAAGGTGACCAGGTCAACGACGTTATCAATCGATGATCGACCACGTCGAAATCCTGCCATTGCATCTGGGTAGACGTTGTTGCCCTCCAAGTACCACTCCAGGCGTCCGAGGATCATCCTCTCCATAACTTTGCCTACGCAACTGGCAAGTGCAATCGGGCGGTAGGATGAGAGTTCCAACGGTGACTTGCCAGGCTTCAATAGTGGAACCAGGCGACTGGTCTTCCAGCTTGTCGGGAGCGAGCCATCTCTCCAAGATTCGTTGTACATATCTAGGAGAAACATTCTCGCGTGCTCACCCAGATGACGCAGGGCTCTGTAAGAAATTCCGTCGGGCCCTGGTGCCGATGTGTGTACACACAAAGCTAGTGCTGCCTCGAGTTCGTGGATGGAGAATGGCAAATCCATGCGCGGATCACGTGGTTGCGGACAACTGCTCGAGAGTAGTAAGCTGGTTGCTGCTGTTATTTGGCCAGATAATCTGGCACAGAATTCTTCGGCCACGTCTATATCTGGTCTGTTTTGGGAGAGGGCTAGAGCCTTGAATGGGTACCGCTGAATAGGTTTTGTGCGCAGACCTCGTACCGTCCTCCACAAGTGCGATAGAGGTTTACGAGGGTCAAGTGACTCACAGAAAGCAGTCCAACGTTGCGATTCAAGCTTATCTATCCGGCGCTGGATCTTCTTCTGTAGACGTCGAGCGGTCCGCAAGTCTTCTACCGCCCCCGTACGTCGGTGTCTTCGTTCAGCACGTCGTCGAATTGCTCGAAGTCGCGCTAACTCTATGTCGAATTCTGTTAATTTCGAAGAGCACGTGAGAGTACGCGTAGTGTCGTGTATCGTGCTCTTGATTGTTTCCTCTAAGTCGAGTGACCTATTCGCTTGACATTGCTCTTCCATGCGAGATTGAAATTTTGTCCAATCCACTCTTTGAATGTTATCGCGTATCTTGGAAGGGGATAAACCTTCAGTCTTGACATATGTGGGAATGTGGTCACTCCCGTGCGTTTCTATGTCCGGAAACCACCCAGCATGCCTGACGAGGCTTCGTGAAACAAACGCCAAGTCAAGACAGCTGCTATACGTTGAACCACGGAGAAACGTTGGAGTGCCGTCATTTAACAAGAAAAGTTCATTGTCGGAGGCGAAGGACACCAAATTTCTGCCTTTAGCATTGATCTTCCTACTTCCCCAGAGTGTATGATGAGCATTGAAGTCCCCGATGATAACGCACGGGTGGGGAGTTGATGACAGGATGCTTTGTAGTCTGTTATGGTCAAATCGGCTTGATGGATCTATTATTATCTATTATATCTATTATTAAGCAAATGGTGCGAGACAGCTCAACCCACAAAGAAGCCGCTGAAAAAGTCCGGCGAAGACGACGTCGCCGTCGGAGGTCTTCACGACGGACAACGTCAACTTCAGCAAGTAAGCCGACTCATCAGGGAACACCGCCAGCTGCAGTTTCTAGCCTGGCAAATGCAGATGTTAGAAACAAGAAAACGGGCAGGTCTCTCTCTACCAAAGAATGGCCGCCACTTACACCTAGGCGACTTGAGGAAGAACCACAGCAGAAGCCGCCCTCATCAGGGCAAGCTGCTACAACAGAGGACTTGCGGAATACAGATCAGCAAGTGATTGCTCTTCTGCGACCCTTAATAAATGCCATTCGCGTGTTGTTAAACACCATGCACACAACGACCGCCAGAAATGCACTCCAAGTACTGGACGCTCTGAGTCCAGTACTGGCAGCCCTTGAGTAGATAATGGCTCACCAGCCAGTGTCATTCAGGGAAGAGGTCCGAAAGGCAGCGATTTTCCAGTGGAATGCCCGGGGACTGAGATCACGCATTGCTGATTTCCGTCGGTTCGTGTACATCAATATGTTTCCAATCATCGTCATCTGCGAGCCGAACTTACCGTACGCCATCAGACTCTCCGGATATGAATTATTTACGTCTTCTACAACTGCTGAAAACAGCAAGGTTCTGATGTTTATTCGCCGTGACCTCACCTACTTTCATCAGCCGGTGTCCCATCACGACGACAATCAATATATATGTCTTACAGTGAAGAAGAGACTTACCGTCACTGTTGTGGGCGCCTACCTATCTCCATCAAAGACACCCAAAATATTTACTTAACCTACGGCTTACGGCGCTATAGTTTGAGCGAGCCACATCGGTGGGAAATATACCTGTGCAAATGCTTGCTTATCACTGCCCTTGCGCGTGCAGAATGATATTTACACCCATCTAGAGTAGCGCAAAGAAAGGTGTAGCCTCACTCAGCGTGCGCACTTGCACGAAGGCGTCGTCTAGGGCGTCGTCTCGGTGGTACTTGCCCAGGTAGAGGCGTATGTCCTCGGGCGCGTGCAGGTTCCCGCGGCGGTCCTTGGTCACGCAGTGCCCCGCCGTGACGACCCAGCTCTCGGAGAGCAGCGTGCCACCGCACTGCAGGTCCCAGGCCTTCTCGTGTTGGGACCACTTGGACAGGCCCACCTGCCAGGGCCACTGGCCGACCTCGCTCGCGTTCCCGTGGTAGATAAACGGAGAACGCGGCGAGTCCGAACGGCCGCACACTGCGGTTACACCACGCGCGAGGCACGAAACGTGAGAAACATTTTCACACTACTTGCGCGCCATAATGCTTCAAACCGCATCCTCAGAATCGTTCTGCGTAGATGTTTTTTATTATTATTTTTTATTATTTCGAAAGCGTGCCCTCAGGCATAGCACAACGCCGTGACATAAATACACGTAATAATTTGCTTCATGTATGCAGTTTAACAGTCAGCCGTGAAACGGCCCGTGAATCCATTGATCAAGGTCGTGTCCAGGCCTGAGGCCGTTTGCACGGAGGTGGCGAAGACAGCTTAAAAGCAGTCCTGTACAAGTCCACAGCAAGTGAGTCGCAGTCAAATTGCGGATTAGGGCGTCATGGCATGGACACGATGCACCATATGGGTTGCTGTAATGCTGCGGCCACAGGGTGGTTAGTGATGCGTACTTGAAAGAAAGCATTAACGAGCTTGATAAACGTTGGGAAAGAGAACAAAATCTGAATCAACTTTAATATATCCATTCTTTCATTATTTTCATGTGGCAAAATGATTAAAGTGACGTGTCCTGTGCGTTCGGTAACGATGTGGGATGTGGTCAACCAGGCACGTAGCCAGGAATATTTTTTCGGGGGGAGCGGGGGAGGCCCACTTGCTGTAGGCCTTGACTTTTTAAGAAAAACACCTTTTTCATTTTTTACTTTAGGTAGAACGCCCCCTCTGTCGGAAATACGAGGGGGGGGGGGGTCCCTAGGAACCACACCCACCCACCCCCAGCTACGGGCCTATGTTCAACACGCGATTAAAAAAAAATCACAGCATATCCACGGAGTGAATGATGATGAGTGGGCGAAGCTGCGGAGGTTCATCGGTAAACCGTGAATCTTCCGTGAATTCTGCCCAGTACATCATCACCGACGTGAGATCGGGCGCGTTTATACTAAAGGTTCGATGAGTTATGACGACTTGCAGCTCACTTTAATTTTACATGTACGCTGTGAATTTTCATTGTTTAGAAAACCATTGCTTTAGAAAACATCTGGCGTCTTTCGTTAGGCAGCTGGCGTCTTTTCGTTTTGCTTTAGAAACATCTGGCGTTCTTTCGTTTTGCTTTTACAAAACATCCGGCGTCTTTCGTTGGTTTATTTCATCAATCAACGGCGTTTTGAACAAAATTTTTATTGTTTAATCACGCACAGGAGAAATCTCACCAGGCACTACCTTGGAGGTAAACAATGGCTGCTAATGGGAATGAGAGACAGAAGAAGTCGGCTTTTAGCTAACACTTACACTTCTACTTCTACTAACGTTTCCTACTGGAACATGCCAATGGCTGCTAATGGGGAATGAGAGGCAGAAGAATTCGGCTTTTAGTTAACGCGCACGCTGCGAATTTTTTATTGTTCAACAACGCACAGGAAAAATCTCCCACCGGCACCACCTTGGAGGTCAAAGCGCAAGACTGGTTACGCACTACGACTACGACTACGAGGGACGAACGGGTGCCGCCTTAAGGAGCTTCGCCCCTAAAGCGCACATCGGCAGGACGAGTCGACTTTTCCTACCTTGCAACTAAAGACTTCAAGCGCGGGGTGATTGCGGTCTTGTAAATATCGTGGTAAAGACATTGTTTAGGGCAGCAAAGAAATATGATCACGAAAACGCAGATGTTGTGAGCAGGATACCAACAAGAAAAGCTTTACTATATTCCCTCTTTCACTAGCAAACGATTAAGTAATGACGTTAGATGCACAAACTAAGTCACCCTGAAAGCCACGGCTACTAGCATCATTGGGACGCTTTGAGGAGCACAACAAGAATATTTTCATGGTGGTACTTTTTATATAACATCAGAATAACCGAATAAACTATCGACGCTTTCTGCTTCTAAAGAATACTACTACGTTTCAAATCGCGTGTCATTACTGAACTGATGCTAAAAGTACCGATTGCTGATGTTGTTTATTCATTCGAAGTCCACAAACGCGTGAATATCTGTATATATATGGATTGCCCACAGCCCGAAAAGTTAGAGCGTCTTTTTCTTACTAAACAGAAAAAAAGTACTATAGTCTAAACCCGCGATAACGAAATCCCGAGGGAACGAAATTCTCATCGCAACGAAATATTTTCGGAGCACCGGCGAATGGCCATAGGAGACAACGCATTTCGTAACTCGTGACAATGAAAGATATTCATACCGCAGTCCCTCATTAACGAAATTTTTGAAACACGAGTGCGCAAATAATCTACTCTCGCCACTTTAACTACATTCGAAAACTGCTGAAATGCTTTCATGCTACACTTAAATTGTGCAAAACTATCGCTACAGTGCACTTGAAAAGCAGCCGCCATCATTGTTTACAAAAAAACATAAAGCTGGCGACAATGATGATGATGACGGCTTGCTGAAACGCCTGCTCGTTATCGCGGACTACGTAGCGAAATCCACATTCCTCATGGAGTTTCGTTCGTTGGCTAGACTCTGTGCTTGGTTTTGTCGACTTCGCGCGCACATGGTCGTGTGCGTGTGTGGAGCCATTTGGTGAGCGTTTGCTTGGTCGCTTGGTGCAACGTGAACTGTGTGTTGCGATTGCTTCGTCCGATTTTGCTGCCTGCGAAGATGCCGCCTCCAACGAAAAAGCGGAATTTCATCACGCTAGAAGATAAGGCTGCAATCATCAGTGAGGTGGAAAAGGGCAGGAAAAAATGGACCTCGCCGAAGAATTCGGCGTTGCGTGGAGCTCGCTGTCCACGATTCCGCGCTGATCCGCGCTGATACAGCGGAGCAAGAAGAAGGTTCGCCTGTAGGCGCACTTGATGACTGTACTGGTGACAACGCAGTGCCGCCGTCACTGACCAGTGCATGGGGCGAACTTTGTGCCGTGGCAAACGAGATTCCCGATCGAGAGGCATGAAATTGCTGCATGGTAAGGCCCGCCACAGCATATCTTACTGACTTTTGGAAATAAAATGTTTTTTGTAAACTCCATGTCTTTTCTGCGGCATTCTCGCGCCAACAAAATTCCCGCAAGAGCGAAATTTTGTGCTTTCCCCGCCGATTTCCTTATTGCGGGTTTCAACTGTAGTCATATACGGTGCAACAATACCACAAAGCACACTAAGTTAAATTACAATGCTATGAGTGCATACAAAATACTTTAAAAAATATTATACAAGAAACCCTGTCATACACGCTGAAGACTGCATAACAGTGAGCGCATCAATAAATTATAGTATTCTCATTACGAACTATTGAAGAAGTGAATATGTTGGTAACACTTTTTCCACATCACAATGTACGAGTCATGTTACCCTTATACAAAGACAACGTTTGCTTTTCGAGCCCTTCAAAAAATCCCTTCGACAATATCATAGGGCCGAGTATACACAGTTCCTACAGCCCATTAGTATATCAAAGAGTAACCCGAAGAAGTGTCGGACTAGTGGCCTAGTTGTCAAGAAGACACAGTACAGAGGAGGAAGGAAACGTCCTTTCTGTTGGTCAGTTTTATGCTCCTCAACTTAAATTTAGTGACACGGCAGGGGGACCTTGACAACGCTGTCATCGCTGCGTAGCGGTAATATGAACTCGCCTGGTATGCAGGTGGCTGCCCTTCCAGTCTAGGTTCCATCAGACAGACACCTGCGCACCTCGGAACCCACCAGAGAGTAGAAGCGGTTGGCGCACGAGAATGTGGCGCGAGTGCCAACTCGATAGTGGCCCTTGGGAAGTTTAACCGCTGAGAACGGATCCATAGTAATCACCGAAAGCTGAAGCCGTTGTTGCCCAGCCCTGTTGGGAAATGTGAAATGCTTCAGGCACTGAAACCATGAAATGCAGCGCGACTTAGACGAAGACAGGAGACACAGATCGACACAGACAAGCGTTCTTCTGTGTCTATCTGTGTCGCCTGTCTTCGTCTGTCATGCGGTATTTTTGCGAGTATGAACCAACTGCACCAAGTCAGGGTATTATTGAAACTGCGAGTCTGTTTTGAGCGCGGGAACTATAGGCGCGTGCCCGAGGGAGTGGATTCTCAACGTGCGCGAAGCGTAAATTCGATTTTACATCCAACGCAGCGCCTCAGTTGCTGCTCCCTCATTACCAGCGAATAGAATCCGCTCTTTTCTTTCATACTGTTTTAGGTAGTTCTGCTGAGATATTGATACGGAACAGCAGCGGCAGCGTGGATGCACAGAAAACGAAGTGGAAGACGTCGCGGCTCTGGTTTCTGCACAGTCGCCATCTTGTCTACGTGTGAATGTATTCTAAATGAATGTATTCTAAATTTATGCCGGGGTCCACCAAGGCTTCAGTGAGGTATTTCCGTCACAGAAATGATGTCGAAAAAATTTACACGATCAAATGGCAAAGGAAAAAAGTTGCGTCAGCGGGCGTCGAACCAACAAGTACACTCTAAGCCAAAATCGAGTATTTTTGGAGTGTTTCTGCCACACAACAACAATCGTCATCCCCCTCGCGTGCTTTCCTCGCGTTATCACCGCGGTCGCGGCACTTTCCGGTCACGAACGGCGCGCGCGTTATCAGCGTGACATAGCATTCTTGACAGGAAAGTGACGAGAGCTGGGTTTTCAAGAAAGGAAACGCGAGCAAGACAGATGACGATTATTGTTGTGTGGCAGAAATACTCCCCAAATACTCGATTTTGGCTTAGAGTGTACTCGATCCGCAACATCAGATGCCGGACACGCTATCCACTGCGCCACGGTAACAGACTCTAGGGGCGTTAAAAACTCGCCTTTTATATCTACCACTATCCTGGTCGGCGGGGTGGTGTTGCCCTCTGGGAGGGGTAAAGTAAAGTAATTCGTCATTACTGTGGCCTCCGCGATTAGCACCTGCAACGCGTTACACGTCCGTGCCATTCGTCGCGTTTTCAAGAGTACTTCAGTTTTGTCTATGCCTTAACACACCGCGAGCTCTGCGACGCGTGCCTGCCTGACCTAGCTGTAACACCGCCTTCCCCGCTCACGCGCTCGCCCCGAGAAAAATCGCGGACGGGCTACCGGGGCGGCACGACGCGCTTTGCGTTTCCCTCTAGTCCGGCCGTGATGTTCAATCACACTTTAACATGCCGCGCAATGGCGACCAAGTTCTAAGTGCAATGTGCGACGCTCTTCTGGCTATCACACCTCGTTCTGTGATTTCGCTTTCACCGTTAACTACCACAGCTACCACGAGGGTTTGTTTAATCATTTAACATGGACGTTAGTCGTCGGGATGGAGATGTACCACCAATCATCAAAGTGGGTGCATCCACGTTAAACGGTGCTATAGCTGCCAGACACCAGTATATATTGTGCAAACTCTCTTATATCAATGTACAGCAAACATTCAGTTACTTCTGCAAAGGCACGCTTTACTTTCGTGTTATTCCAATTCCTATGACAGAGGGATCAACCATCGTTTTTTTATTGTTTTCATTCGGAAGAGGCCCCAAGGAAATAGCAGCCGTAATTCTTTCAGCTAAAGGTTCTCTAAGTAACAGTAATCACGACTACTATATGCTTGACTGATGAGGCAAATCGTGAAGCCTGCGATGGACGAAGCATCCATAATGTTTGAAATCCCATATAGAGTCATTATGCAAGATGAAGGAACGTGACCGCTCTCTTGACTAACACAGTTACGTGACGTACATCCAACCTCAGGTTTAGTATTATCATCTGCATCCTCATCGTCCAGCTATTTTATAGCAAGAAGGCTCCGCAATGAAATCTCCAGTTACTCCTGTTTCGTGACAAGCTCATTCCATTGTGTGCCTGCAAGTTTCCTGATTTCATTACACTATTAATTCCATGCCATCCTCGAATGGGCTTGCCTTTCCTTCGTTCTCTACTCTGTTACTGTTAGAACATCAGTTATCTGGTCAATGCATTCTATGGCCTGTCGAGTTCAATGTTTCCTCTTAACTGCGACTTTAATATCGGCTATTCCCGCTTGCTTTCTATGCAGCCCAGTTATCGATACGATAGTTTAGTGGTCTGAATAACAAGAGATGAAAATCGCTATCCAGCCAGGCCCGTAGCCAGGGCCGGTGCCCTCGCCCCCCCCCCCGCCTCCCCTCACTGAAATTTTAATGGAGGGAGGTGTTTTACAGAAAGAAAAATTATGATAGGTGTTTTACTCAAATTGTCAAGGCCTTCAGTAAGTGCCCCATCCCTGCAAAAAAATTGTGGCTACGGGCCCAGATCCAGCCCAGCTGCTCCCCTTTCTGTTCGCATTAGGCGAATACACAGTTCCATTGTTAGTAGTGCAGCCCTTATCTTCTTCTCAAGTTTCGTTCTTAACCTCTACGTCCTTGCTACACAATATAGGAAAAATACAATGACTGTTTGATCCTTACTCGCGCTAAATCCCACAGTTGCCAGTTCTACGAGAACTTGGTTAGTTGTCTTACGTTGGACAACTAACCATACATTTCGCCGTTTCCTTGTTCCCTTAAAATGCAGTCATTCTGCCGAAAAGTCAATAAAGAATCCGCGGCGCCAAGAGAGTGGCGTGCGATAGCATGGTGGAGTGACACCTGGCTCTGCCGTTTCTGATTCGCTAGCACTCCGTAAAATTACCGGCAAATACAATATGCAGAATCATTCAACTAAAGGGGTGACGAAATAAATTAGACTTATGTACTAAACAGTTCAGCCGTCCGGAGAAGTAACGTGCAGTGTATGTTTGCTGTGAGAAAACTCACAGGGCATCCGTGTCAGTCGACTCAAAGGCAAAAGTCATTTTCTTTTTCTTTTAAGTTGATGCATTAAACCTCCCGTGCCCCCATCCGAAAGTTTTCTGCAACTAACGCGGTTTTGCAATGCTGCCAGGATCGGAGGCATTGTAAGCTTTCTGTACTTTCTCTGGGATCCGCCCACCCTTCAACAAGCAATGATGCCATGTGACGCCGTCACCATGTGTCTTCAACTCATTTGACGTCACAGTGATGTCATGAAGACGTTAGAAATTTTGGTGGTCCGTCACGTCATAATGACGTCATTACGTGATGATGATTTTTTTTGCATCACTCGTGCCGCATCACTCGAGGCCGACGCTGGACGCCGGTCAATTTTCGCGTTTGACGAGGCATCTAAGGTTTTCGCCTAAATAAACCGTACATCCTGTTGAAAGAGCTATCAGTATGCCACTATTCTTGGGACTGTCTCTTAAGATCGCATAGTCGTAAAGCATGTGTTCATTTCGTATGCCACCCCGAACAGGCGATACAGCAATGATTCAGCAAGACATCCTCCCTCATTGAAAGAGCAGCAGGGTCTTGCTTTAACCAGGCGCAGACCTTAAAAGGAGTCTCATTTAGCATACACAATAAGAAAAAGTGCGCAGCTTGCTGTAGTGGCGCAAGGCTGGAACCATCAGCGGAGCTAGTGTTCGACCTAGATAAGTTTTGCTACTAATGCCAAGGTTTTGCTAGAGATGCTAAGTTTTTGCTAGTACTACTTAATAGTACTAGCAAATATGTCTGAGAGCTTTGTAATGGGTGGGTCTTTAAACACCTCACCTGTTGTGCAATGCACATTACTTGACGCCTGGCGCAATTCTACTCTTCCACACAACATCAAATGCGTTGAGGAGACTCCTCGCATCACATGACATGCGTGTAGGGTTTTTAAGGGGCGAAGCAACTTACGGTCTCAGTTTCTCATTCCGTCGTCACGGTATATAAAGTTGTCAAACTATGGTAAAAGAAGTGTATAAAGAGCCAATGCCGGTTCAGAATAAACTAACATGATTTAAACTAATTTAAAATAAAGGAATATCAGGATTTAACTGCATTTGTTAACAGAAATTTGTTACATTCCATCTCAAAATTGGCTTCAAATGCCAAGTTTTCTCCTGTAAAGCATACTTTGTAGCATGTGGCGGTGTGTAACACGAAGACAACTTATGCCAAGTCTGCCTCTCACTTAAATGATTAAAACCGGTTCAACGCAACAGAGGGCGCGATTGCTCCTCCCGCCAGCGCTTCTCCGGCGCCCAATCAGCGCACGCCGTGTGGCGAGAGAGAGCGAACGGCACGGGTTGGCTCCGTAAACGCCTATTAGCAGCGATTTTGCTGTGGGAAACACCAGCGCACACTGCATGCTTCACCCCTCCCCAGAGTTCACGTAAGTGGAGCTGTATGCTCTCATCTTGGCTAGACCACACTTTTTAAATGCGAAGCGTTTCTTACCGAACGGAAGGCACTTCGAGCGTTTCTATCTATCTATCTATCTATCTATCTATCTATCTATCTATCTATCTATCTATCTATCTATCTATCTATCTATCTATCTATCTATCTATCTATCTATCTATCTATCTGTCTATCTATCTATCTATCTATCTATCTATCTATCTATCTATCTATCTAGCCACCTATGCCTGGGTGCTATCGCGATCGTTTCGTTAAAATGGTGTAGACCAAAATTGGCTTGGGATCGGAAGAGGTTTTGACGAATATGACTGCCTGGTCATAACATGGAAAACGTGAAAATCCTGTCGCGTGCGTCATCAAACCCTTTACTACAGACAGGTGTGGCACATACCCATATACTACGAGCCGCGCTATGCGTGTATGCGCCACAGGTGATTGGCACTTTATGGCACTTCAAATGCGAGAACGTGAAGAAAACCCGACCTCGGCAGCGTTTACCCGACGAGTGCAAAAAATAAAGATTAACATCCAAGCAGGAATCGAACCCAAGCATTCTGCGTGGAAGTCAGGCATTCTACCGCAGTGCCACGCCTGTTCTTTAAATTGTTTCAGAAAAACAGACTATGCAGGCGTCATGTCGGGTTAACGTCAATTGGGGTTCCAGTGTTGGCTCCGCTTTTATAGAAGTCTAATTAACATTAGATCTGTATTCTTATGATTCAGCAAGCTGTATTCAAGCGTTGCTCGAGCCAGGAGGAATACGCTAACGAAAGTTACGTAGGATATTGGCATCATCGCACTGTAAAGTGCACTTCGTTTTCATAATACTGGCGTATGTGCTCTAACGTGAGTGCTGAGTTACGTCAGACCACAAATTACCCTTTAAGCGCCAGTGTAGTCAACGTGTCTGGTGAGCCCACGATGTGCACACAATTACTACGCTTACAAAAGCACGTCGATCCAAATCGTAACGCTGGGCTCGAAACCAAAAATGCAAAAATGCAGCATCGACAACCTGCCTGTCTTCCTCTTTCTCTCTATCGCAGAATCTACTACTTGATTCCCACAAGGCCTGGGATCTCCCAAATTTTTCATTAGCTGCAAGTAGGAATGGCGTGTCTCTGTGGTAGAACACCTGCTTGCCACGCAGAAGGCCTGGGTTTGATTCCCACTCACACAAAATTTTTTTATTATTTATGTATTTGTATATATATATATATATATATATATATATCGATTGTTCGCTCACAGAAAACGACGCCGACACCGGAATTTCTGCGAAACGAGCTTTTTAACGCTATCGCGTTATTATGCAGAATTCTCTTCAGCGCCTATAGCAAATCGACGTTATAGAATGTTCCCAATACATGATCAGTTCCCTTCGATGCTGTCAACACCACCTTTCTTATTGCGTAAATAAATGTGCGTTGTTTACATATTTATGATGATGTGTGTTCGTTTACACAAGTGTCATTAACGTTTATTCTTTACGCAACAATGGCCACTTACTTGCGCCTACTGCCGCCTTCGTATACGTACTCCACTTCACCGTAGGGAGGTACCTGTGGCTCCCGACACGCTGTCACTGAAAACAAGTAGTATGATGTTACATCATTAACCTGGTTAGGCTAATTCCCGAATCAAATAAAAAGTCTAAGGTCGCAACAATTTTTTTTTTCGTGTTAGCTCATTATTTTGCGTGTAGAATGTCCAAAACACTTCTTCGTAATGAAAAATAAAGGCAGACAACTAGAGGAAAAGAGCGTGCTTTGGGGCATAACACTACAACCGGTTTCGCGGTACCTGGCGATTACAGAGCTCCTTTCCAGTTGCTAATATGACGGTTTCGCGATCGCGATAGTAGCAGCATGCGCTCTACCCCAAGAAACTTCCGGTCACTTCATTGATCATCCTCTAAAACCGAAGCGGAAACCCCGTTTTCAAGTTGTCTCGGAGTAAGTGAAGTATCATTTTTACATTTTAGGATAAAAGAAGGGTGCCGTATGATCTTGTGTATTGCTAAGAAGAAAATTTTTTCAGATACTTGGCAAAAGCCAAAGCGAAAAGTATTGAAAGTCTCTGGGCTACTCGCCAAGGCTTTTTTCTTCCGCGCCAGTGGTAGTACGCTACGTCGGTGGACAAAACCGGAAGCCGTCCAGGGCATTTGTTTGTAAACACTAAAACCGTGCCGCGAATATAGGAACAGCTCTCTGCTCTCCGATAGTAAGAGTACGCGGTATTCTGAATCGTTGTTTCTCCCAGACTTCGTGGTCGCGTTTCGACGAAGGCGAAATGCTAGAGGCCCGTGTACTCCGCGATGTAAGTGCACGTTAAAGGGACACTAATGTGAAATATTGAATCGGTTTAGAGTGATGAAGTGTATGTACTCTGAGAACTCGAATATCAATCATTTCACCATCAAAACGTTATTAATAGAGAAGAAAATCAAGGTCAGTTCCATTTTTAAATTTCGCCCCGAAATATCCGTGCATGGCGTCATAGATTCCAAACCCTATTTGGCGTTTTTTGAGGACATTGGCTCAACAAAAATTCCTGGAACTTGGTAGGTTAAATCTGTGGCCCCCTCAGAGGTTAATGTACTTCATTTTTACTGATTATGAACTACGTAGGACCCAGTAGATGCCGTCAGAGTCTATGACGTCGCGGCTTTCGCCGCACGAATTTCAAGGTGGCGTTTTTCTACTGATATAGAAAAATCAGTAGAAATGTCAGTAGAAAAATCTGTAGAAAATCAGTAGAAAAATTGATTTTTCTACTGATAATAGACAACTCGTTTTTCTCTTTAGTGTCCCTTTAAAGAACCGCAGGTGGTCGAAATTTCCGGAGTCCTTTACTACGGCGTCACTCATAATCGCATCGCAATTTTGGCGCGGGTCTGCAAGAATCCCACGTGACATGTTGAGGATATTAGGGCGCCACCAAACTATTAGGCGGGACGTTAAAAGCTGCGTGCGCTCCCTTTCCTCGCGATTTCTTCCAACCCCGTCTCCGGCGGGCACGGCACCCGCCGCAGAGGGGGTCGCGAAGTCTGTCACATTGTTTCGCTGTCTACCGTTGGTTAGGCGTGCGTTGGCTGTCTTTGGCAGTTTCGTGGTGCTCGCTGGCTGTGTTCTTGCAGGCCGCCATGTTTTGCGGCTCACGCTGTTCGTGCATCGTGCTTTGTAGCTCGAATACTTCCACAACAAGTCACGCGAGATTGTTCGGGCTCCCAAAGAACAACAGGTGAGCGTGCCGTCTGCGTCGCGGTTTTCACTGTGCCGATTTGTTTTCACGTCCGTACGGATTAGCTGTTCTACAGTGAGGCAACAGTTGATGTTTTAAAAAATGATTGACTTGAAAAGAGCACGACGTGGCGTTTACTGTCGTTACACGAACAAGCATCGGACATGAAGCACATGAGGCGTAACTATAGTGTCACTTTTACAACACTCATATAACCGCGTTTTTGAATGTGGGCTTTGCATTTGTCTCAGGCTGATCACTCACCATCTCTTACAAGCGCGTTTTATGAGGCTTCAGGTATATGTATGAAAACCTTTACTGCTCTGAGACGATGAACCGAGTTAACTTCTGTATGCGCCAACTGCGCTCTTTATCTCATTGTAACTTGTCCCGTCTTTTTCCTGTCCACCGTGTGTTCTTTCCACGCTGTTAACCTTAAATATGTAACTTGTCACTTTTCTTCAGGGTGGAAGCGTTTTAAATATTCCGGAAAGCCAGAGCTGATGAGCTTGCCCAGGGAAAGCTGCAGAACTGCACAATCGACGCATTTCAAGGCCACACGCCATGAATCCGTTGGTCTCTTCTGTTAATTTTCTGAGTGTTTATGATCCCCTCTAATATGAAAATCAATATTTACGCTATAAAGCGCCCATTAGTACCTGCGTTGTATGTGGAGTTCATTTTGCCATGTTCTAATTCGTACATATGCGCGCCATTGTAGACAAGTCTGCGTGAATGCAAACATACTAATAAACAACGCACGGCGCGCGGCAGGAGAGCGGGAAGAAGGAAAGGGGGGGAGGGAAGGAGACCAGGCATTCGCGACTGCTGTACCTGTTGCCGTGACAACGCACACCCTGTGCGCCGCCATCTTGAATTCTACCGATCCGCAAGAGCCGTAAGCGGAGGGACATTTGGCGCTGCCGTCTTGAATTAAGGCATCAAATGGCAGCCATACGAAGTAACACCCCGCATCCGCTGGTTTTGGGACTTATAACCCCGACAATTATTATTAACTAATCTGAATTGCTTAGCTTTGAAAGTACGCAAGCATTTGTGTGCCAAGTCAACTAGAAAACTCGCTTTCTATAAAGACCACCGCTACAAAGAAACAAACGCATAACACAAAATAAGTTTGCTTGCCCGTGCTCGGCTTCGAACCCAGGTCCCCACGCACCGAAAGCGAGTCTCTTAACCACACCCAGGCTTGCAGCATGAGAACACACTTGAACCGTATCAACCCGTTGTACCGGCGGTACAAAACAAATGTAAATGTGAAAATGCCGTGTTTTAATGTTGTTTTTTGGTGAAATAAAACCCTTTCTAGAACATTACGTAAAGCCTTCATGGAATATTGTATACATCAGGAAAATTTTGGCTTTCGGAAAATTTGATGTCACCACGTGTTTCGTTCTTCCCGGGGTTGAGTCGTTGCAGATTAACGCTAGCAAAAAGATAAATGTCGCCGTGCCGGTTCCGCCCGACAACACTTCATGGGAGGCCGTAACGATGGGGGTTTCCTACAGAAAAGCTCTACGCTTACGCAGCGCACACACCACTCCCCAAAAAGATCCTGTGTGGATTTCTAGAGCGCATATCTTAGCTGTCATTCCTGCATTGAGCGTCGGTGTGCCTCGTCCTTCGTTGTCCCTCGCATTAACCAAACGAACGTGTACAGCGAAAGATGAAAAGAGTGAGGAGGAACGCCTTCAATGCCGCGTCGCGCGCGCGTCCACCACTTAGATTTCAGAACACAGTCACGTGGAGTGGGTTCTTTTCTTCCGATGCCGCAACATAGCCCTGTCCTCCACGCATTTCTATCTCGGAGGAGTGGGCGCGCTCACTGAAACCTTTCGACAAAAAAACATACTACTGGTGCTAACATAGGTTCGAGCATCATGCCCACCTTTCGTCCCAACCGCCCTTTCCCCCTTAACTAGGCCAGTGCTGTGCTCCCAGGCATTACACGCATAGAAATACCCCCAGGCATTACACGTATAGAAATACCCAACAAAGTGGTCAGGGAAGCGACTTCATCATAGCTTAATTGGTGGAGCATCGGACGCGTAATTAGAAGGTTGAGGGTTAGAAACCCATCGACGGAAAGGGCGCTTTTAAACAGCGTAGCTGTTTCAGCCGGCCGCAATCTGTCCAACGCGAACCAAGAACTCCGCGCCGCGATGACGTCACGACGCGTTGGCTCGGCATCATTTCGTATAACTTAGCATCATTCCTGATCACTTCGTATAACTTGGCATCACTTCGTATGGCCAGGACCAGATCAGCTCCGTTGTGCCATTAGCATTGCGCCACTAGTGCAATCTAAAACCGTTTTTTTTTTTGTCTACATTTCTCGTTTCAGTTTACTTATTCATGTTACCCTACAGGCCCCAGAGGAGCATTGAGTAGGGGGAGGGGGGTGTTAAAGAAAAGTCACAATAAATAAAGCATAAAAGGGAACTATATAGAAGAAGAAAACAAAGAAAATTGTACAATGGAAGGAAAAAAAACAATATAAGCAAATGCAGTAAGCTACAAAATGAAGAAAAAAAAACATCTTTATACAAAATCAAGGAAACATTTAAACTTGCAATTGCAATGTATGCAATAATTTATACACTAAACCCTAAAAAAATCTAATAAAGTCCCTTAAACTTTCCTTGGCTTGATTATCTATTGGATTTATTTGGTTGTGTGTAACAAAGGAACGAGTCTCGAAAAATTACTCTTTTTTGGTACGGACAGTGTAGAAAAAAATGAGGGCTCTGTCCTGCAGCCACCCGCTGCAGGAGCGTAAACGAATACGAGTAAAGCAGGAGCCTAAGTACCCAAAACCTGCCCTATACTTTCAGATAATCTGGCATTAACAAACATGAACCTTGCTGGCTCGTTATTAACATCCGTGTCCTCATTTTCTGT